>NW_010263626.1:0-57526 GCF_000690775.1 Eurypyga helias | reverse complement strand
CCAGTGGACCAGCCCCCAGCCGGCGAGAGCCTACATTCCCCAGATGGGAACGGGCAGAACAGCTGCCCAGCCTCGCTGTCGCCAGGGCGCTCCAGCACTCATGATTCCAGATCCAGCTCTCGGGCAGTTCAAAGATGACAGAGGGTCTTCAGAAAAAAGCAGCATCCAAGGGAACAAGCCCTGCTACTGCTGCATTTGCAGCACGAGTCTCTTCTGCGAGCAGCCATCGCGTCTTTCGCTTCGATCCCGGGGGTTCAGACGCGGTGACCCGCTGCTCCAGCGTCGGAACTGAAGCTGCTCACCGCTGGCTTTTGAGGGGAGAGCAGTTGGAAGGCGAGCAGGACCTTCCTGCTGCCCAGCGCAGCCTGAGCTAGGCCAGGACGCGCCATCCCCACGTGCCAGCTGACGGTACCTGTGGGGGCTGCAGCAGAACCCAACCCCGCAGCCCCCAGCCCCTGCAACAGGCAGGCGGCAGAGCAGAAGAGGATGCATAGTGCAGGAAAGAGGAGGGACATTGCTGCCTCCAAACGTACAGGGCCAAAATCCACCCGATCCCCCTAAGAGGGGGCTCTCCCCACACGCTTAAATACTCACAGGGTTGGGAACAGGCGATTAAGGCAGATTTTTACGGGTTGCACAGCTGGCCAGAGGCACTCACACTGCTCCAGCAACGGCAGGTCTGCTGGGAGCCATTCGCCCTCCCAGC
Source organism: Eurypyga helias (assembly GCF_000690775.1). NCBI lineage: Eukaryota > Metazoa > Chordata > Aves > Eurypygiformes > Eurypygidae > Eurypyga > Eurypyga helias. Next base: position 56,820 of record NW_010263626.1, on the reverse strand, counting down.
CACACATCAGGCTACACCCTTCTTTCCACAGGCCGGCACAATTAGTTGCTCGATTACTGTCTAAATGGGGACACTGTAACGACCTGGCTTTAAAAATGAGAACACAACTTTTCATAGCAGGTGAGGCCATGCTTCCCTCCTGCTGGGACGAGGCAGAGGGAGGTTCTCCTCAGCAAAGGGTTCAGCACTGCAGCAGCGTGAAACCGTCTGGACTGTGTCCGTGTCCTAATTCCACAGTATCAGTGCTGTGAGCGACACTAACAGGGACCGTAACAAGCCCTTCCGAGAGGCTTTAAGTGCTGGAAGGTGCTGTATGACTGCTGCCAGAGCCCAGAAGAAGGATTTCAAACCAAGGCCCTGATCCCAGCAAAATGGGAACCGCTGTGTGGAACCATTTTAAAACCCAAACACTACTGCTATCAGCACCACATCCTTTGTCACCTACAGCTCCAAGCAGTCCTCAGCCTCAAACCAAGCCAGCTTGAATCCTCATGGTAACAAGTATAAAAACAAAAAACATATGAGAAATGCAGCTTAAACAGATTAAAAAACCCATTAAAAAAAAAAACACCACCAAAACCAAACCCCTTTGATCAAACACCGTCACAGGTTGCCCAGGGAGGTTGTGGAGTCTCCATCCCTGGAGATGCTCAAAACACAATCAGCCCCAGCCCTGAGCAACCTGCTGCAGCTGTCGGGCAGGCCTGGGCCATCCCTAGAGGTCCCAACTCCCCATGGGCTCTGCGACACAGCCCACCCCCCTGAATCCAGCTTCCAGATGAAATGCTGGCACTAACAGGGCAGGTTATCACAGGCATTTCCCTTCCTGTATCAAACTGTCACCCTTCTCTCTTCCAGAGCAGGAGGGGAAACAACCAAAACCAAAACAGAAGGAAGGAACAGCACAGGCGAGGGGCTGAAGAGCAGCTGCTGTTAAGAACAGGGCACAGCAATGGCTCCCAAAAAACATTTGTCATCTCCCTGGCCACGCTGGCTGGAATTTAAGGTGGCCCCAAATCCTGGCAGTCTTCCAAGGGCAGAAAAAGCCTCTGTGTTTCCCCAGCCTCAGATACGCTGCCCCAGGCTACTGTCTTCAGGTGGAGCTCAGCCATCGCCTCTCCCTGACAGACTGCTCTCAGCATCTCCCCTTCCAGCCAAGCACTTCCATACATCTTCCCTCCCTCTCGCCCTGCCCGCCCGGTTACCTCCTCAAGACCCGATTTCCAGGGAAAGGGCACGGCAGCAGCAGCGGTCCGAACGGCTGTAGCGCTTTTCTTACACCCCCACTGATATCCTCGACTTCGGTGCAAGCTCCTTCCGCACCTGCTCCCGCAGCCTCTGTGCAGCCAGCAGATATCACAGAGGCTGCCAAGTCCTTACATATGTGCTTTGCCAGCCAATAAAATTCCTGTTTTGTGGGGGTTGTTTTAAAAATATTCCTCATTTTTCAAAGGGCCTTGCGGTCTGTTCCAGTCAATGCAGCAGAAGTGCCGTGTTCCCAGGCACTGGAGTTGGCAGCCACACAGCTAGACTTGGGAGTTAAAGCCACTGGTTACGTATAAACACAGCAATGAAAAACTGTCCCTCAAAACGGGTGTCACGTCGGCGAGACGCAGACCCCGAGGAACCCTCACAGACACACATACTCCATAAGCACACGCTGTAGCGAGAAAACCCCCTGCAACTTGCTTCGGGTGCTCACCACACACTCACAAGCTTCTGAGGGGACAAATGATGGGTCAATGACAGGACAAAACACGTCCCCCGTAAGAGATGATGGGCGTTTGCCCGTGGACAGCATTACAGAGGCAACGCACCACCGTATTTTGGAGTCTCTCGTTCAGACACACTTTGCTACTGGGACCAAACCAAAAATCATCATCAATGAACGCTGTTCCACAACAGACCCCTTCGTCCCTGCACTGCACGCGAATGCTGTAAAGCTTCCTGCTTGCTCTGGGGGAAAGGACGTTTCAGTCTGGGACGAGGCCACAAGAACACGGTACACGTTTATGTGAACTGCCCCTAGACGCACACAATTACATGGCGAGACCTTTCGCAGGTCTTCGAGCGCCACATCCGGTGCTTTTCTCCACAGCCAATTTTATGACGGTTTCTCACAAGGATCAAGACCGCAGGAGAGCAAACACGGGCTGGTACAGTCACTCTGGAAAGAAAGGCTGCCTGCTCGCAGCCACGCCAGCCTACACATCCCAGGGACTACGGTTCCTTCTCTTCTCAGTTACCCGACACGTGCGCACGAGCCGGTCTTCCTCTGCTCACGACGTGCACTGCTCACTGACAGAGACTGAACCCTCTGCCAAGCCCGTGACAGGGGTAAGACCTGGGAACACCCCAAGTGATGACACTTTGCTTTCAAGCAGGAAGGCAAGAAAATAGAGAAAACTATAACTTTCTGGCACAACAGGAAGGGTTTCAGTGTGCAGACTGGTCTTCACAGCCAGAACTCTGAGCAGCCCAGGACCCGCAGTACAGAAATGCTTTGACTGGCAGACACTGGGGTTCACTCCTCACGAGCCAGGGGCAATTACAGGCAGGCTTTCTTCAGCGCTACAAACCCAGCACGTTAAACGTCGGCAACTTGCTACAAACCTCAAGGATCAGGTTATATGTCAAGACGGGAATATCTAACCACCTGACCCCCTTCTGGTACACCAGCCTCCACGGCTTCATCCCACAAACAGGGCCGAAGGATTCATCCCAGAGCAACGGCAGGTGGTGCGACCCCGAGGGCAGCTGCCGACTGCAACACCTGAACCTGAGGTTCCTCAGAAGGAGTTTGCATCACGCAAAGCGTCGCCAAAACAATTTTATTTCCAGTGTTTAAGTGGGTATGCACACAGGCATGATACAGGTTTGGATTCATTAGGTCTTCATGCAGAATTATATTCTCAATAAAAGAAACCAGTTCCATCCAGTATCCACTATCTACACGCCTATGTTACAACATTTATATCAAATCTGGTATCTGAAGAAAAGATACACATGTAATATGTACATTTAAGTTACTTATTTTACAGGAAGATTAAAAATTCAAGTCACATAAAACTCAAAATCTGTATTAAAATTGGAAATATAAAACTCCAATATTTACTGGAATGCCTAAGGAATGGAAGCTCTGTAGCCACCTGTGTTAACATTTGTAAAATGTAATGAAACTCGTTAACAGTAAAACGCATTCATTTGTTTGCAATAAGTTTCTCTAATTTAACAATATGGCACCCTAACAAACCAAATGAATTTATGATGAGGCACTTGTTAGTGACTAAACCAAAAGAACAATTTTTCTGCATACTAATGCCAGGCCAACTCTCAGTCAGACAACCATGTTTACACTACACAGCATGTTGCATCAGATGCTTTGTTCAACATTTGTATGCAGCCATCAAATATACTTTTTCTTAAAATATATATATATATATATACTTCAACTTTAGTGTTCTTCTGGCTGTGGTAATGCACTGTGAAGACGTTCCACAGAGCATATTGATGAAACCAGCCCAAATGAAGGCTGCATAACGACAACAGTACAGGAAAAATATATATATATGTACACACACAGAGACAGTTACTGGGAAGTGTAACAGTAAGTTAATGAATTGCTGTAGTGGACATCTCTCCCCGTTTCAAAGATACTGGTAGAATCGAGATCTCACCACCTGCGTCCCAGACAGTTTATGAGGATGGGCATCAACTGCTGGGCTGAAGTTATTCTTGTTCATATTCTGGTAATTTTCACCATTTACCTGGTCTGGCGGCTGAAATGGTCCCGAAGGCGGTGTTCTGTTAATTAAAGTCAAGCTGCTGGAGGAACTGCCTTCATCTGCCTGCATCTCCGCAGATGAAGGCAGGTCGACCGTTGATACACCTGCTGAGCTAGTGTTCTCAAGTCTGGGCTTTCCAGTTTCACCCGTATTAAGGTCAGTTGTGCTAGTGCGTAAACGTTCCCGTGCGAGCCAGTCCGAGATCGAGAGGTCCTGCGCTGGACACTTTGGCTTCAACCGATTCACAGCTGAAAGCTCACATTCTCTCTCTCTACTCTGACCTGGCTCTTGAGCTTTCCAAGCATGCAGGACACTTATTTCAGCGAAATCCCTCTGCCCTCCAAGCGTGTGCCTTCGCCTGATATTTTTTCTCTTTGCAGTCTCTGCAGAGTTAGCTTTTTGATTCCCAACTCCAAACATGTCATCTGCAGATGACCTGAGTCGCAGCTTTAACCTGTCTGTAATTTTAAGTCTCCAGGTAGGTTCTTGTTTGTCAGCCTCACTTCTGGCTGATGTAGCTAAACTGCTAGTCGACCTTCCTTTTTTCATTATGTCAAACATTTTGGTCACAGTAGGCGAGTCCTTCTCACCCTTCGCATCCCCTGAACCCTCGCTGTCCGTTTTGTGCCGGGCAGACTTTCTCCTCGACAGTGTATCACATTCGATAAGTTTGTGTGAGCTAAAAAGTCTGCGACTCTCTAACTTTGGCGTTGAACTTCCCTCGGTACAACTTACTTCGCTTTCTTCAGAGTTCCTCCGACTGGTCTTTACCACCTCTGAAACCTTCCCCTTGGACAGCCTTTCGGCAGCAGCACTGGTGGCAAAGACAGGGAAGTCACTTTCACTGTCCGTCTCCATAGGGCGCCCTTCGCTGATCAATTCACTTCTTTCATCGTCAGCATCTTCTCCCTTGCTTTCTGTCACCGACTGCACCTCAGGGCTCAGCATACTGGTATCCAAACCAGCCAGATATATAGTAGATGACGTAGTTGAATAATCTGAGGTGATGGAACTGACATCAGCTGCTAAAAACTCACTGTGTTTCACTTCAGGGCTGGCTACTTTTTTGCATGAGTATTTGTGCTGGGAAGCCTGGGAGGAAGTGCTGAGCATAGTGCCGGAGTCAGACACTGTCTCCTCAACCTGGGAAGAAGATTGTGAAGCAGGTGGTTTTGGGCTATGCTTCTGCGTTGACTGCAGACAGCTGAGATTCGGTGCTTTTGTGCATTTATCATGGTAAGGCAGTGAAGGCTCCTCTGACAGGATACTTTCTTTCTTTAATGTCTTCTTTTCGTCCTTTACAACATTCACATCTTTTTTACTGCTGTTCTCTTTTTCCTTCAGGACAAACATCTTCTGTTTTCTCCCTACGTCTCTCTCTCTCTCATATTCCCCTTTACCTATGTCCTCTTTTGTTGTGTCACCACGAGACTGTTCCGCAAGCTCCTTCTTGAAAAACACATTATCCAACTCATCCTCTGAGCTGCTTGGCTGTGGTTTCTCTTTTGTTTTTTTCCGCTTGCGACTAGCTGCTGCAAAAATGGAGGACACAAGCAGTTCCTTGCTATACTGATCTTTTCCAGAACCCCAGGAACCCTGTGTAAAAAAAAAAAAAAAACCACAAAGGGAGAGGGCATGATTAGAAACCACAGAGGCACATTCTTTCACATGAAATTTTACTAAAAACGTATCCCAAGCTTCAGCGCTTTCACTAGCTCCTCATAAATTAAAGAGGTGATGGCAATGGTGAGAACTGCCACTGTGGCTTCACAAGCCAAGAGCAAACAGCCATACAGTAATACAGTGGCTATACTGGCCATGACAGCCTCAAAGGTGCACTAGTTTGTTTATGTGAACATGAGCTGGGAAAAGCTGGGAGAAACTTCTACTCAACCAAGAGTAACAAAACCATTCCTGGTTATCCAGAACCTCCTGCTGCATGACAGAGAACATCCCATATTCTTGGTGCAGACCTCAGAGATTAGGACAGGGTAAGCAGAAGACACATGAAGTCTTGCTGATAGCCTGCCCCCCAGGGAAAGAAGCACCTGAGAAGCCTGCACAAGGAGTGCCCACGGTGACAGCTTGGCCACCTGCACAAGGAGTGCCTACAGGCAGCGTGGACAGAGAACCTCTGGACTGGAAGCGACACCTCTGAATCGCTGTGACAGCAGAAAAGTGCCAGTCCAAAACTGACTGGCAATGGACCACTAGGTGCTGGGGCCTACCATCTGCCAAGTGACCACAGCAATTCTTCTCACTACTCAGCTGGCACTCTTGCATTAGCCACTGTCCCCACAGAGGATGGGGGAGCTCTCTGCATTTTTTTCCATGTGCTGGGGAGAAGTGCATGTCCTTCTCACCAAGAAGGGTATCAAGCAACTCAGCCAGCTGGAGCTCCACTTGGAACATGCCTTGCTGTCAGTGAGAGGCAACCTGCAAACGGCGCAGCACCCAGGCACAGGCAGTGTGACAGCGTCTGGGAAGCTGGGCATTTTTTGAGGGAGTGGCTGAGCCACCAAGCATCCTCTCAAAGCAGCTGGGCTGGCATTCAACAGTGAACCAGGAGGATGCATTAAGTCCCGCCCTCAGCTCAGAGGGCATCAGTGGCACACAGAACACACACCAGCATAAAGCCATTTCGCAGGCCCAGAGCTGACGGCGGTCAGCTGCATGCTGCTGTGTCACCCTCTGCTACAGGCAGCCCATGTTAGCAGCTACCAAACAACAGCCTGAGGGACCAAAAGATCTGCCCATGGGTCAGATGAGAACTCCGGCATTAGATTGAGGACGGAACTATTGCCTGTGTCCTGGTCGTATTCCCCCTCCATCTACTAGGCTGCCAGGCACAGCAATACTCCTGAGGGACACTCTGCGTAGCAACCTTTGAACACAACCTTTGGCTTCCTGTAAAAGGAGAAGCTATTACCTTCTGAGCCAGGAAAGGCTATGTTCTACGGACAATTTTCTCAGTGAAACAGGGAAACACAAATACTGTCTGGGAGTAAGTAGGATGCCAACAACCACGAGGAACATACTATATACATTTACCTCGACTAAATGAGATGCAAAAAGAGGTGAGCACTCGCAGTTCAAAGAGTTTGGAACAAAGCTGGTTGCGTGTGCAGCTGACAGCTTTGGCAGATGCAGCTAGCTGCAAACACGTGATACTCTGCCAATGTAGCACTTCTTTAAAATTATTTGATGAGAAAACAGTACTACTTACTCAAAATATTCTACACGAGCTCTAGAGTACATCTGCATATAAAAGTGTTTCAATAAAGCAAGCAAATATCTAACGTTTTCAGAAGATTGCAAGTACATCATTTCACAAAATGATTTACCTTAGATTTTGCTGAGTCACTAGTAGCTGAATCTGTGGAAAAATTGAAAAAACAATTCTGCTCAGTTCTGTGCCATTTTTTCGTTGTTGCTACAGACAATGCTGGACTTATGGAAAAAGACAAGCACAGAACAAAACGTGAAGCAAATAAAAAACCAGAACAGAGTGAATAGTCAGAGCTCACAAAGATGCAAGCTGCACCACAGAAAGCCACCGCCATGAAAGGATGCTGTGAATTGTAGGCAGAACCAGCTCAATGATAGGAATGGCAAAGGAGCCCTGTTCTTCTAAATAAAAAACAGAAATACTAATGTTTATTCATTGTTTTAAGTATACAGCCCCTGCAAAACCGCAGCTGAGACACCTTTTCAGGATCGTACTGCGTACTCTCCTGAGATTCAGGATACACAAAGCAAAATTGAATGCCTTAGTACTCTTGGCTGCCCTAGGTACAAATCATGGTTCACGTAGTCGTATTCTTTTTGTGAAGTTTTAAAGGAATTAAGTCGTATTTTGTGTGTAAAACCCCAATTATACATCTCTCTCCACCTCTAACTATGTATAGGTAAAATTTTATTTTTAAATCGGCTAGATTCCAGCAGCTACCAGTTTGGTGTTTTTTTTACAACAAGCGCTATTATGAAATGAAAAATGGACACCATAGCTTTACTGTCTCGCAAAACCCAAGATTATACAATTACAAAGGGGGTAGGAAGGGGCTAGCACAATGGCTAAAAATACGAGCTTGGATGTGTTCCAGCTTTATGGACTTTCTCCCTAGGAAAAAGAGCTGAGCCCCCTGCCACACCCCTTTTTGACACATGGCTAATGCTTTATGACTAGAAAGACTGGTAGACCATACCATGCTATTTCTCCTCAGGGTCTGCTTCAGAGATAACAAGAAACAGCAGAAAAACTTTTAAAAAGTAGCATTGATCTGTTTAAAATACTCTTGAAAGAAAAATTACAGGACAGATCAACTTTTTTTTTTTTTTTCCATTTACAAGAAACGGGGGTTTCTGCAGACAAGGCAGCTACAGTGTGGGCAACAGTCCTCCTTCTTCCTACAGTTCCAGCTGTCCATCAGTGACATCACAGAATCCACTAATGACATCACCGTGTGATAGACTCCTCCCACTTCGCCTGTTACAACATCAGTATAAAGTGACTGTTTCAGTAGTGCTGAACAACCCTTTGAAAACTGAAACAAAAGCTAGAGATGAAGGAGTAACATTTGTGGGATACAACATGCTGGGTTAGTGCAGTAATATAGTGAAGGGAGGGGGGGAAAAAAGTCACCAAAAAAGAGCCTGCAATGCTTGTCCTTAGCCACAAAAGAGGATGGCATTTATAAACAGAAGGAAATCAGCTTTAGTATAGACATACTGCAACATACTTAAAGTGTCCATCACTTGACAAGAAGACATAACTCAATTTTTTTTGCATTCCTAACGTTGGGAAGGAGCAATATTAGAACACCACTGAAGATAGTCTGTCTGCCATCACAACAAACCACTTTACAGCAGCATATCTGCTTCACCTCGCAATGATGATTGCATGGGTTACTGTGAATAAATAAAATAGTACGTGCAAGCCTCCTCTTTTAATTATTATATTCCTGTTAGACAGTAAAGTTTTCCAAATTATATCATGCATGATTATCAACAATTCAAGTCTTTAAGAAGTGTTAATGATCTTTTGGAAAAGAGAAAAACAGTTTATTAGTAAAAGAAAATAGGAAGAGAGAATTAGAGTGAGTTAAGAGAGTAGGTTTTTCTAGCCTATGGACTAACACTGTCCAGGCAAGAGTTACCTGATACGTCTCCAGGAGATACTCCCGTTCTTCCAATGTTGGTGAGTAAATGATCTATGTTTGGCACTGGCTGAGATTCTACAGTGTTTTCCTCCTGAACTGCTGTCTACAGTTAATAAACAAAGATCTCATCATCGTTTCACAAATAATTCATTATGACTCAAAAGCATTTAGAAAACGGCATTATTCACCCAAGGACAGGCTTTCCTCATGTGTTCTTATTTTCCCATTTTGCTTTATGCTTTTAAAACAAATGCATGGCTTTTTTTTTTTTTAATTCATTACTACAAGGACTGGAGAGCTAAAAAGGTGTTTCTGAAGAGCAAACCGTACAGCGACGTAATAAGAAATACACAGGCATTCTAGAGGCAGCAGAAGCAGATTCTAAACTAAGATAATTAATGACACAGATATTTATGACAATACTTACAAGAGGTTCTTCAGCATCATCTTCTGTGAAAAACCAGTCATGCTACAATTTAAAATAAAAAAGGTGAACACCCCACAGGAAACACAAAACCCAGATGTGGAACAATAAAACATGGAAATTACTAAAAATGATATCCTGGAATTCAGAGGATAAATACCAGACCCAAACTGGCCCAATAAGAGTAAAGCTGGCTGATCTGTGTATGATCTTACTTTTTAAATAATGAAATGCATCCACTTACTTTTTGGATGAGTGTTTCTACAATTTTATATTGATCTGGCATGTGCGTAACCATGTGTGTCATGTTATCATCAGATGTCCTCACGAGCGTTGGACCAAATACTATTGCCAGGTTTCTTGGTTCCATCTAAAATGAAAGATTTCCACATCATACATTTATAATGAGGAAATACAATAATACAGGCCAAGTACATTAATATACACTACTATTATCTGAGAACCATTTTAAATAAGAACAAAGAAAAGGTTTTTAAGAACACACTACTGACCCAGGTAGGATGTTACACTACACTAAAACTCTCCTACACACAGCTGCAATAACGCATCCAACATTTCTGCAATTCAGTATTTAACCTGCCTTAAGCCACTGCAAGCAAATAGCTCCCATAAGCACAGAGAAGTCAGGAACTCCAATATACCCTTTGCACTTACACAGGGATCTTTTTTTCTTCCTATAAAGACTATTTGCTTTGTTCAGAAACTCTGGTGTTTTAAGATTTAGTGGTTTTTTATAAAAAGGCATTGGTAGTTCCCTGTTATTTTTTTTTCCTGAAAATTTTTACATGATACATGAAAAAAGTAGGTTGGTAATCAAATACTTTATTATGTCTACTGACAAAGAGCTTATTCAATTTGCATCTACTCTGGAGGAGGCGGCAGTAACCAACATCACAGACCCAACACATCTATTCCTGAGGTGCTCTCAGAATTATCTGATCATGTGATGTTATTAATCATCCACCTGATTTATTTTTAACGTTACATCTCTGCAAAATAATTCCAAGAAAGCAGCAGCAGAATACTTACCTTCTCTTTCTGCCTGCTTCTCTGACTTAGAGTTTAAGAATAAACCAATAACATATAGGAGGCAAGGTCCTTGTGCTTACCAGAAGTAATGACCTAAGCCCCTAATGCTCACTTTGACTTGAACCGTGGCCATTGACAAGCTGTACAATTATAATATCACCCCAATCATCTATCCTTATATACGCCGTAATATTAACATTACTGAAACAACATTTATATAGTACACCAAAACCATAAAATGATAAAGGTTTGGTTTAGGCATTGCCCCTAAAAATGACATTTACTATAATTTCCTTACAGTGCCAGCTCTAATTCTATTAAAGGTTATGATCTGTTAAGTATTTTTTTCTACACACACAAGTTTGTTTCGTATTTAACTACAAGGTGTTATTTGCAGAACTGATGTTGGAATCTACCACAGTCATTTGAACTGAGTCATTCTCTGATCTTTTAAATTCTTTAAGATTGGCCACAGGTTCCTCTATATAATTAATCAATCACATCAATTTTTTCCTGCACCCCGCACGTTGGTAGCCAAGTAACAAGCCACCGTGTTACCTGCCCTGAGGTAAGCATCCGTAAGCACACCCATACTGTGCACAGCTTTGCATTCAGCTACCCCTCCCTGAGGGGTAAAAAAAGGTGACACTATTACTTGCATTTACTGTAGGATTATAGCATGCACAGAAGCACTTAACACTAACTCTTCCCCACCGCACAGGAATGACAAAAAGCTATTCTTAGCAGTGGACTAAGACGACCCTATAGCAGGGAACTACCACGAATTACATCATGAATTTTCTTTCTTAAAATCAGCATCTACAGGGTCATCAAACATTAAAGTAATTACAGCAAATCCCAGTCTTAAACATTCCTTTAGTGTCCAGGAAGCCAGGCTTCACACAAAGCTGGTGCAACAGCCTGTCAACAGGTCCACTGCGGTCACAGACCTCTGCCCTGCCCAGGCACACACCTACCCATGTCAAGATGGGATTATAAATGTACATACTTGGGATAAACGTAAGATGTGAGCGGTTATTCCCACAAGAATTAATACCAGTTTGAATAAAATTAATTCACACCAAAGAGGTGCTTATTTGGCAGGAGTCCTTACTCTAATCCAAAAATCTTCAACACAAAGGTCTTAATTTTAGCTACAATAATAAATTATCACCTGAACAGAAATAATCCTGCACCAAACCTATTTAATGAATGAAATAAACCAAAATACATGATAATTTTGTTTCCGATACCTTGTTTTTTTCTGAGTTCTCTGCTACTGTCTTCAGGTGTGCAGAAAGAAACTTGAGAGTCTCATAATGATGTTCAGGTAAATCATGAATCTGAAACAAATAATCACTATTCAGAACATTAAACATTTACTGCGAATTTTGTAGTGCACCTACAACACACCTGATTTCAGCTTACCAGTCTCTTCAGTGTTTTTAGACGTTCAACAGGATCTTCTTTTCTATTTGCATCTATAAAATCTGCATATTTGTCTGTTAAAAAAAGGCAGAAATCAATCATATGAGCTTTGACATATATATGTATGTGATGTATGTGCACTGTGTACATACATCCCCAGCCCCATGCCCTGTGAATACAGGTAACATATATAAATGACCTTTGGAAGTCATAAATTAGCCCATTATAACGTATATAACATACTAAGATGGAAATGGGGAAAAACCCCCAGCTTTCATAGTATACGTAACAGTCAAATTGCAAATTTTACTCTGTGTTGGGTTTTTTTTTCTATTTCACAATTCCTTCACCACCAGAGAAATTCTATTTACAGCTCTCATTCTTAAGCTGCATGATGACCATGACTCCCTGCTCTTTAAGTGAGAGAGAGGACACTTAGTACAGAGTCAGAAAGATGTGTTTTCTTCTCAAATCATCTGAAAGTTGTACGACAACCATTCAACAGCAACTCCTAAAGACAAAAATCATAACAAACAACTTACCATTGGTAAAAAGGGGTTCTGGAAGTTTTCTGAAGAAGGATTTCAGCAAACTGCTTATCACGTTCAAGTCTCGCCATTTCTACACATTTAGAAGAAAAGGACAGACATGCTTTATATTTCTATAATCACAACACAACCAGAATTTTTCGGGAGGTCAACCTGGAAATAGTGTGATCGAAGACTTACATCATCATGAACATCAATATCAGTCATTCCTTTGTTGAGCTCTTCTTGCATACTTGAGATGGCAGCATTATTTCCAGGAACTCTGTAAATACCTGTGTACTCAAGACCCCTTTCTTCAACCAGTTTGCAGCATATATCAACAATCAGTGGAATATACTGAAGAACAAGGAAAGTTACACATACACTTTAAAGCAATTCATACAAAAAATATTTTAAAAATCACAATGGAAAGAAAAATTGTCCTTCCATACTTTGTTGGTATGAGCTGGGGGGCAGTCATCTAGTCTAACACCAAATGTTCCTACAGCAGATGGCTTCTTTTCAAACGTCTTCCTCATAATGCTTGGAATGCCTTTTCTCCACGTTCCCTTGTCTTTTGGTGGACTTGTCTCATCTTGTTGTTGTTAGCATAATGCGAACACGGAAATAAAGAAGAAAAATAAAAGCATTTAAGTCACAAAAAACCACTGTTAATACGGGCAACAGATTTGCAGAGACCAAGTGACAACTGCTGCATTTTTACCTCTTTCACCGGCCCAGCTTCCCACAGCTCACTGAACATTAGTCTGCCTTCAACTACCTCCTTTTACTCTTCTGTGATTAACAAGATACATTTCAACAAACTGACACTCCAGATTTGCAAAACCAAGTAGACGGATGGTACTGTGCAATTTCATCATTCTAAGACTAAAGGTGCATAAGCTACATCAAAAAAAATTTTAAGTCTACTTTTAGTAAAGATGAAGTCTCCACTGAATCACAGTGCTGCACAAAATGCCTACGAAACTATACCACCATGTTCACACTTGTGCAGATTTACTCACTTTCAAAAATTACCAGATTTTAGTCACTCCTGAATCATTCTAAACAGGACTCGCACACTTAAGTATACTATTGATGCAAAAATCAGATTGGAAGCTCAGCTGACCTGTTCACCTCTCCTATACAATCCATGTAGCAAATTACAATTTCCATTTATCCTGTGCTGCAAATCACCTAATACAACAGCACTTCCTTCTTGTTCAAGTATTTCTGGAAATAATCTTTCAGCAGATTTGACATTTACTTAACATCTGCAATTCGGTTACATCATCTGCAGGTTAGCAGGAGCAAAGGGTCATCTGGTAACATAGACCAGAATTCATTCACACCTTAAGCTCAAGAGTGAATTGTTCAAAAGCGGTTGATCAAAAGTGATTGCTCAGCCAGTTGCCTGAATTTATAGGCAACAACCTTTAGTTTGGTAAAGGTTGTTTACTTCATAAAGGGTCCATAGAGGTTCTTTACTTCATAAAACACTTCAGTGGAAAAAACTGGTTTCTTAAAATACGGATTTACCTTGTTATTTCCAAGTCAGCTGGAGACAAAAGTATGAACTGCACACAAAATTATTTCCAAAGCTTGGCAAAATTTTGGTCATGAGAAGCGTTAACACCAGTATTTTACTATAGTTAACATTACATGGAACTGAAGGAAAAAACCAAAAACAAAACCCTCAAGAGTGGACTGGAGTAAAATCTTCAGGGATCTGAGAAGACCTGAAATATACCTGACATAACACCTAAATAAAGCAGTTACAAAAAATAAGTGATTATATCTGCAGCGTGAAAAAAGATGGTTAATACTTGGCTCTGAGGGTGACAGAGCACTGGAACAGGCTGCCCAGGGAGGTGGTGGAGTCTCCTTCTCTGGAGACTTTCAAAAGCCGCCTGGACTTGTTTCTGTGTGATCTACTCTGAGTGATCCTGCTCTGGCAGCGGGGTTGGACTAGATGATCTCTAGAGGCCCCTTCTAACCCCTGCCACTCTCTGACTCTGTTGAGTTAGAAAACCTGAGAAAGGCACCTCGATGGCCTCGCACTGGGGTGGTAAGGAACTACAGAAATACACAAAACACACAGACCTTTATTGAGAAGCTTCCTTTCAGACTCATCCTTAGGAGAATGCGGACTCTGGGTCCTCTGTTCTGCTTTAGTTCCAAGCAGAGTCTGTCTGATACTTAGACTCTGGCGAGGTGTTTTGGGAGATGGCTCTGTTTTGCTGCTTGAAGAGCTGAAACAAGATACATTACTTCAGTAAAAAGAAGCTAGATAAGAAGTCTACAAAAACTACTGGCAGCATATAATTCACCTACCTCATCATTGTATTGTATTCTTTAATCCTTCGACTAATTAGATCTCTGCTAGTGACACCAGTATCCTACAAAACAAATTGAGATATACCTTACAATCTTATAAAATACAGCAAATATTTTTTATTTTAAGACTATGATTAACTCTTCCTGTAAAAGAATAAATTGAACAGGCAGTCTTGGGAACAATGATGACAGAACATTTAAAAACCATGAGGAAAACTAATGTGAGAAATTACACATTAAATGCTGCTATTTAGACTTTTTTTCCAAAGCAATACAATCTGATTAAATCCTGTTAAATTGAAAGTAAGTCTAAACAGACAACATGCAAGTCAACACACCCTACTACTCTTAAAAATCCACTCCTAGTGCACACAGTACTTGTATAACTGATAACTACTTCACATACAGCTGAAAGTCATGTATTCAAATGTGCTTTTATCCATCTGTGTAATAATGTTTATTAATCCATTTTCCTTTGGACAATTATTTCAAATCTGAGCAAATGTGCATGATCACAGACATGAAAATATTCCTTTGTTGCTCATCACTGAAATGCACATGCACCAAGGACAATATTGGGTCAGATACTGATGTTATGTACAATAGCGTATGTTTGCCATTTGTAATTAGCATTAACATTTAATTAATAGACGCATCAACATTTAATCAAATGAACAGGCATCCTTCAGTTTCACTTTTTAACCACTGAGAAACTCACCACACTGTACCACTGCACCCACCACTTTGCAATGCAAGTCTGAAGACAGAACACACTGGCTTCGAACACTGCAATTATCTTTTAAAAAGGATTAGGGATTTTTGAGAGATAAGTTTCATACAAAGTGTATCTTTAGTTGAATCCCCAACAACATTAGCTCATTTATTTCAAAAATCCACTCTCTGATTATGTCAGTCTTTTTCTAACTATTTATTTACTCAGTTACCTTGCCTTTCACCTCATTTTCTTGTATGTTCCCCGCACACATTTGGTCTACTGTTTAATGGCAAATGATTTCTTTTGTTGAAGTATTAATTACAAGAATACACAATCAATTTTTAATGAAAAGAACTATGGCTTCTGCATTATGTATTACATGATTACCTCATCGTTTAAGTTGCTGTTGTCTTGTATTGCTTTAATCCACGCTAACATATTATCTCTGTCCTCAGCTTGAAACAGATACTCGCAATCTGATGTGGTGAGTCTAAATACGTTTTTCCTCTTGGTTTCACAGTATGAGATGTCTATCAAACAAGCATTGATGCTTATAGGTTGCTCTTCTTCAGACGGGGTTGCTTGTTCCTTTTTATCCTTGTATAAATAAAGGGAACGACCTCGAAGAACAACATACAATTGCTTCCACGGCCGAATGCTCCCACCAACTCGCTGAAAAACATCAACAGATATGTTAGTTTGCTTATTTGTTACAATGAATGATTCTGGATTAAAAAAAACCCCTACCTCCAGAAATTTTAAAAAGAAAGACTAACCACCTACCTATGCCATTCTTAGGAACAACCTGTGGAAAGACTACAGACACATACATCAACTGCTCGCTCTCAGGAGTGAATTGCTCAATAGCCTGCCCTCGCTGGTCACCCAGTGAGTGTGTGTTCACATGCAACAGTAGCAAGGAACAGAAGGTGACTAGAATGTCACAGAGGCATTAATACAAATTTAGTAGAAAGTATTTAGTGGGCCCTGCCCATGACTTTTAAACTTCATTCAAATCAGACTCATCTTTACACACCACTAATTCCAGACTCCCAATTTTCCTTGCATTAGTCTGTACTTTTGCAGGTTTATCTGAACTCAACTCCACAACATTCATGAAAATTACAGCTTTTTTCAAACTAGAATTATCAAGGGGCTGATTCTTACTACTTAATAAGTTACTACAAATGAGTTCACACATTCTTTGAAATGTAAAGTCAGAATCATAGAATCAGAGAACCATTTCAGTTGGAAAACACCCTTAAGATCATCCAAGTCCAACCGTAAACTTCACACTGCCAATCCCAACACTAAACCATGTCCCTAAGCACCACATCTACAAGTCTTTTAAACAGTTGCAGGGATGGTGACTCAACTATTTCACTGGGCAGCCTGTCCCAGTTCAGGATAACCCTTTCAGTGAAAAAATTTTTCCTAATATCCAGTCTAAACCTCCCCTGGCATAACGTGAGCCCACTTCCTCTTGTCCTATGAGTTCAGAAGACCTTTCAGAAAAGCAGCCTGTAAAAGCAGCTGAGGAATTCACTAAAGTCAATTCAATGTTCTATCATGTCTAAAATTCTGGCAGTCTTATTGATCCTCATATCCCAAAAACTGTAATGCAAAAAGCAAACCAGGAAGGCTTTTAGTTTCTAATCTTAGTTTTCTACCAGCTTAATATTTGTGCTAGGCTAAAAACCCAAACATGGCAGGTACCTTTCCCTTGTCTGTGACAAGCTGACGAAAATGGAGCCATCCTTCCTTGGAGGCATCACCAAACACCTCTGAAGAAGAATCTTTTCGGGAACCAGAGTCTTCTGAAGACTTCTGACTGTCTGGGACCTAAAGAAAACATCACAGTGTACTTCGAAATAGATTTTTCTATAATCCCTACATTCGAGATGTTTCCCTCTTTGAAAGCTGACATCTCATTCAGCGAAGCGTCCCTATGAATATCCCCTGGGAACATGTAATTTCCACACAACAATAGTGACCTTACACTTCCCAAAAGTACTTTGAGAAACTGCAGTAGTCTTAGACTCTCAATAGTAAGATTTTACAAAAGCACACCACAGATTTGCTTTGTTAACAGAGTCTGAGGAAAAGGAAAAATCAAGGACCATGTGGTGAGCCTAGAAAAAGAGAGAGACCATGTTTACTAATGCGATGCATACAGTACCAACTGCAGAAAGACATCAGAATCAATTTAAATACCATAATCAATCAAGATTAAGAATAATGTGATGAATAGCAATTCCAATAAACTTCATGTTTAACACATCAGTTTGTGTAACCAAGTTGTGTAATTCATATTACTTTTTACAGTATTATGTGCAATTCATAGGAGTTGTGATGTACATATATACCTACCTTAATCCCCTTTAAACTAGATACATGCTTAATGGATCTGTTGAAAGAAAAACAAATGTTAAAATGAGATTTTATACACTTTAAAAAAAAGATCTCCAAATTAACTGGTATTTTTCATGAACTTACGATTTTCCCTCTTCTCTGTAGTCATCCAGTCCTTCATCATAGGACTTTGATCTCTCAGTTTTTACAGCAGGCTGGCTATCCAGGACACTAGGCCGGATGGATTCTACAAACAACAGAAATTTTTGAACATGTAAGAACCAGAATCACAGTTTATTGTTCGAAATAAATTGAAAAGGAATTTACAATTTTTACTCCTGTCTTCCAGGAAAAATTTGCATGAGGGGAAAAAAAAAAAAAGAAGAAATGAACACTTACCATGTTCATGTGAAAGCTGTCGCCGAATTAAAGTGATTGGAGATGTGGGACTGGGAGGAACAGTTGTTACAGCGGGCGCTTGAGAAGCAGACGCAGAAATAACAGCAGATTTTTTTTAATGTGTGCAATATCGTGGTCAATACTAGGACTAGTCGGTTCATCTACAAAGGTAATGTGTCATATATTAACGCATTAAATGCATTAAGCATACGCTGAAACTAAATAGCTGTCTGAACGTCTCCTTACTGGGATATCAGATTAAGCAGCTTATACACGAACTGTTTCAAGAAAAGATAAGGGTCCAGTTAATTCACACTGCCAAATGTACTTTTTTTGTTGTTTCTTTGTTTTTAAGAAAGAGCAGCCTGCTTCATTTTGTAAGAATGTTAATTGTAAATTCTAGATAAGGGCAAAGAATATCAAACCTGATTATATTTTGCTGTAAATTATTTGCTAAACTCCCCTTATTTTCAAGTAGATTATTTTTATGTGCATAAGTGAGAAAACACACTTATTCCATCAGTAAGTCTAAACTCAAGAGACAGAACAGTACGATTTCCTACAATAAAATACAGGCATTCAGACTACCATAAGATATTTGGTTTAAATAATTGTTCAAATAATAAAGCCAAGACAGAAGCAAACAAAAAAGTATTTTAAACAGATCTCCAGCATCCAAAGAACCAATCCCCTCCCTCCCCACCACCCAAATATAGAAGCAAATACGAATGTTTTTAAAAGATGGCACTAGTACATACCAATTAGTTCTTCCACTAATTGTTCATACAAGCGATTGCATGCCATACATGCCCAGCACCTTACAGTCTCAATAGCCACAAGGGTCATCATGAAAGATTCCAAAAAGCTTTAAGTATTTCTAGCATTTAACATATTTCTTACAAGATGGAAGAAGCTAAAAGATGCATTTTCAGTCATTCTGAGAAGAGCTGTTACATCTCCTAGAACACATTACTAGGGCTAGAAAAATAACTCTACTCCACGCTCTAGTAGAAGAGGGTATAGAGGGGTGGGAAATCAAGTCATGAGCAGGGGCTGAACTGTACTGCCATAATGAATATGAATGTATTCTAGGTGCTAAGAATTGTAATATGCAGAGCTACTGAAAAGCCTACTGAAATCAATGAACATTCGCAGACAGAGGTTTATTCTTTGCTTTGTGCGAACACAACGGCGTGTGCTGCATTGTGCTTTTCCAACAGTCACTATCAGTTCTATTAAGGCAGCACTTGTACCATCAAATGGCCATGTAAATTTAAAACAAGGCAAGAAATGATTGAAGGACATAAAGGGTTTAGCAATAACAGCCCTGTGCTTTGTCTGGAGAGGTAAACACAACAGTTTCAGAAGGTGTATGTTTTAAAAAGCATACCTCCCCAGAAAGACTTGCTATAAACTAGAAACATCAATTAAAATGGAAAGCAAAAGAACTCACAGCAAACCTGTGATACTACAATTAAAAGAAGTTTTACTTTCATCCACAGTAATAAATTAGAGTTTACACACCTCTTCTCTACAGCAACCAGGAGACAGAGGGAACGTCAGTTATACTTCCATTTCAAAACTACAACAGCTCACCTTCCTATCGCCTTTTTCCATTTGCTCAGCTTCCCTGCACCAAACCCTGAGAGAAGCACACTGACATTGACTAAGTAATACAACCACTTGCTGCACAATTAATTACCTTGCAGCACGCAAACTGGAAGTGCCCAGCTTTAAGTTATTTATGTTACAGACTTATCTCAAAATGTCAGTCTCTACTCCCCAAAGTCACAAGAACACTAGTGCTTGAAATAAATCTGTGCAAGCTGTGAATACCAAAGTGTTAGGCAACACTACACAATCTCCCACAACACTTAAATCCAAGAATTCAGCAGAGGAAAACCAGTTTCTAAATCCTTGAAAGCAACAATAATTATTCAAATTATTATTACTTCACAGTGGATCTAATCCCCAGATGAATCAAAATTAAAGTGGTTTTAGAAATAGGCAAGCTTTAAAGAAACTGTAAGTGACGTTGGTACAAGAGGGAAATAACTCTGTTCAGTCCCTGAAGAGGTTGAAGGTCAGCTAATGGCAAGCTTTTACATAACGTAAAGCGATTATAGAGCAAAACATGACGTACACCATATGAATTACTGCCTACTAATTTAATGCACTGGCAAACTCCTCTGCTGCTGTGCAATACAAAACAAAACCCAAGCAACTACAGATCCCCCTTCTCTTTTGACTTTTTTCTTCAGGGCCTCCAATATTTGTCTCCCTTTCCAGTTTCCTTGATTAACTGGGTGTATTTGCTCCCCAAACCCCGTCACACGGCATGTGAAAGGATGCGTTCAGCTCACCAATCAATGGAAACTACCGTGTCTGAAAAGCGGTGAAGCGTACAGCACAAACAAGCCAGAGGAGAAGCCACACAGAGTAATTCTCTTTCAGTCTGTCATCTGACAGATCACCTGTGTCCCTTTAAATATTTGTAACAAAAAAGATCAAAGACTCCAGGACTACTTAAAAGTTTTACTTTTCACTGGAGAAAGGGATACAAACACAATTTGTTCTGCACTGTTGTTTACAAAGCAACCCAAGGGATCGCCCTTCGGAAAATGAGCCACCACAGTGACAGAGAGCAAAGGGAAGATGTTGCTTGTCACCTCTGAACATGAGCCTGCAACGGGTCAACAGTTCCAACTGTGATTTTCAGGAAGAGTCTGTCCATCCCAACACATTTATAGGGGTAAGACACTGAAAACTTGTAATAAACAGGCACCACAGTTGCAACTACAGACAGCGTGAATTAACTCATTGCTAGCTAGAGCAGAGAGAGGCTCATGCACAAAAGTACCTGTGTACTGCAGTGCAGCTGGAGACCAGGGACCTACAAAGAGAGGGAGCATCTGTACATAGTGCTAAGTGGTCTGGAAAAATACTAACTTTCTGACTTTGCAAAAACACAGATTTACACTGAATGGGCTCAGAGGCAGAACTAGAGATTTCAAAACTGAGGATTACGTGGGTGAGAAGGTATGACAAAGAGGATGTACTATCTCTACCCTGTGGATGAGGAACTAAGGAACAAGGATTAACCAATTCTTCAAAGATATTAACACACAAAAATCATTGGGGGGGGGGAGGGGGGAAAAAAAGGCACAGACCCAGATCAGCCTCTATGCTGCTACAATACAATTTTGTCATTATTGATATAATATTTAATGTCTTTGTTTATACCTGAATCACCTGGTATAAACAGTCTTACAGGATTACACATGAAGGTTTGAAAGCAACAAACTGAATGCTTGAACTCAAAAAGGGAGCACATTTTAGGAACCTTAAATATAATTTAAATCAATCACAGAATTACTCAGGTGGGAGTAACCTCAGAAGGTCCTGTACCCCAAACTCCTTCCCTGAGCAGGGTTAGAGCTGAATTCAGACCACACTACTCAGGGCTATTGTCCAACAAGTGCCAAACAGAGAGGAATGATCTCTTCCCTCAATACCCTGGCTGTGCTCTTATTGATGCAGACCAGTACTGTGCTAGTCTTCACCACCATCAATGTGCTGGTACCACTGCAGGAAGTTGACCTGTTCTGGGAGCAGGACTTAGCATTTGTCCTTGAATTTCAAGAGACTTCCATCAGACCGTCCCCATATGCTAAGCCCTTCTGAACAAGTCTTCGTGCATACTGAATGCAGCCCTAGTTCGGTGTTGTCTAAGCATACTCCACCTCTACTCTAGGTCACCAATAAGGATATTGAACAAGACAAACCTGAAGAACACCACTTGTAACCAGCCTCCAGGTAGAATTTATTATGACCACATTACCATTTTAAACACTAATTAAACAGACAATGCGGCTCCAAACCTTAATTCAACAGGTACGTATTTTATCAAAGACTATTCATTATCTGATTTAAAGATTCAGATCATAACAATGTAACAGCTGTGCAGTTACACCGGCTTTAAAACAGCTTTAAATTGCTTTTCACCTGAAGAATGTTGAGACAACGTGCACCCCCAGACACAAGAGTCACTCAACGTACAATTTCCCATACTGCATACATTGAAGAGGATAACTATTTCAATACTGGCTTTCTGAAAAGCATAACCAACTCCTGGATTAAGTATGTGTTTAAAGGTGCTCTGTAGTATTTAATGGAATTTTGGTTACTCATGTATCTTGCAGAGTTTGAACAGAGATTGCAATCAGTAAAAAGCTCATCCTTCTGCAGAAGACTACATGGAGGTAATTCATACTGCTTTGTGTCTCCAAAGCAAAGGGCTACAAGAGTCATTAATAACATCTTAATTCAATGGAGGCAGAGATGTGAAGGTTTCTATATACTGAGATGGCAACTACCTGACAGCCACTGCAATACGTATTTTAACCATTGCCTCTCTTATTTATTCAATAATTCTCTCAAACAATAGGTTATGGCTTTTGGGGTGTAATTTAAGAATGAATCTTACATGGCAAGTTCATTAGCTTATGGCAGAAAAGAAGGCACAAAACTATCAAGCCCTCATTACAAAAGAATCTTTTCTTTCTTGACGGACAGACAGGACACACCAGTGACATGAACAGACCCTGCACAAAGACTGCCTTCAGAGGCGCTCCCTTACTTCCAGCCCTTTGCCAACAACCATTCTGCAGGCTGCATCCTTGGCCTACTCAAGTGCTCCCCAGCACACGATACCACAACCTGCTCTGCACTGGCACAACACTAACTTGCTCCAAAGTATTCTTCTTAAATACGTGAAAGCTTTAAAATCTTGTCCTGTGTCTAGGCTGTGCCTCTCAGTAGGTTTGCTCCAGCTTGCTATAGGCAGCACTTCCCTTAAGGTACATCCATTGAGGGTTGGAACTAGATGATCTTTTAGGTCCCTTCCAACCGTAGCCATTCTATGATTCTATGATCCACATGGACCAGATCTCCCTGCCGTCACCTCGGCAGGTGGGACACGAGGGGTCAGGCAAAGGCTGCTGAGGCACAGGCACAAGCGGAGCAGAGCTGGGGGACAGAGGCTGCAAGGCAGAGGCACCAGCGAGAAGAACACAGGAAGAAAGGAGAGAGGGCAAACTGGAGATAGAAAGAGGATCTTCATCCACACACAGGCAAAAAGTGAAAAAGAGTCGCAGAGGCTTCTCATTTCCAAGAAATCTCAAAAGAAGCTGAACGTCACGTAAACACAGACACAGACCATTTAAAGCCTGTCTGGAAGACAACCAAATAAAAAGATCAACTTCACCTGCACGGTGAAAAGGCCAGAAACAACCAATGAAACAAAACTGAATTGTTCAGTCAAAAATAAACTATGCGGAACTAACGCTGCTCTGACACAGGGTAACACAAAGGACTAATAAGTACCCCACAGCAGTGACTTTTTGTTACAGATCCTGAAGTACAAGCCGCTGCCTCTTATACTTCAACCTGCAAGGGCAAAAGCTCCAATAATTAAAGACTTCCAAGCCTGAAACACATGATTTAGAAAGAAGATGCATTATTGCCTGGATCCATTGTGACTTGCTACCTCATTTAAAAAAAACCAAAACCACAAAAAACCCAAAACAAACCAACCAAACAAAAAAAACCCACAAAACCAAACTTTAAAAATTTTTGTTGTTGTTAGTTTTTAAGTACTTCCAGCACTGATTGTCTTTACAAAGAACTTCTTCATATATCTACTTTATGCAATTATCCTCTTGTAACCAGAAGAATATAATGGAAACATGTCTGCATGCTGAGCACATTCATTTCTGTAAGCCACAGAAACACAGGCCTGGAACAAGCCTCCTGAATCATCAAATCCAGTCCTCTGCTAACGTGCTCATGTAAACAGTATGTTTATTATACTGACTGAGTTCCACACAAACAGGAAAAGTCTTCCCAAGGTTATTCTTCATGTGAGACGATTCTGAAAACCTTCTCTGTGACAGTCTGTTTCTTATTCCAGTGTTACACAAACGCGTAACTACTTTTCTATACCAAGTCGTACAAAACAAATCTAAAGGTGCCTGTTCACAGCATTACTCCGCCACGTAAAAAAAGTACAGTTCTCAATATACCTTTTTTTGGCCAAGAACCCTGAGAGCATTCCATTATTACCTATAATAATTATTTTAAGCAATAATGACATACTAAGGATGATTTATGCTTTGAAAACACTACCCATTACCAAACAAATCTGATGCTTGTTATGAATTATTGACTTCAAATTTCAAGTTTTAATTAAAAGAAGGATTTTTGAGTTACAGAAGCATTTAGCCAGTATTTAAAACACTAATTTGTAATTTTATGTTTTGGCTGCTCTACTTCAGAATACCACAATGATTTGAAAATTGTTCTTTGGATAAGAAACACTGAAATTTTCAGCCTGGAGCAACAGTGATTTGGCAGGGCACACTAAAACCCTGGGGAAAAAAAAAAAAATAGAAGACTGGAGCTTATCTTAGAAACACTGATGACATATTGAAAGCTATGCCAATGCTAACGCGAAAATAATGGAAGCAATAGTCCCTCAAAAATTAACATCTGTCAGCTCTATTGCAGTTACATTTATGTTTCCATCATTTGGAATAGCTAGGCAGTAACTTGTAGAGAAAAAAATTAATCACAATGGCTGAAGATTGCCATATTCATCTCAACTGCTAACAGTTTTTGCTAAAATTGAGTTTTCCTTAAGAAGTGCCATATCAACCATCTGTATTCAGCCACCATTTGCCCTTAAGGTATCCACACATTTTTGGTTGACAAGCTCTGCTGCAGAAGTTTGAGGTTTTGAATTTCTCCCTGCCTGATACTTATCTCTCCTCACAAGGAGGAAACAGAATGAGCACATTCTTTCAATTATTCCTTTACTGCATGTGAGAGTATTTCTGGTCGTTTCCCCTAACATTTCTCTATTCCTACCACCATAACCCCTTTCATAGTGTGTTGTGCAAGCCTATCAATTCATCTGCTAGTTTCAAGAATGTAACTCCATTCAGCATGAGCGTTGCCATCTTCCGTACCAGAGCCTAAGCAGCCTGCAGAGAAAGGCAGAAAGGCATAGGTGGAGGAGAGGAAAGGTATTTTCTTTTAGATTTTGAAAATTAGCATGAAGATCAGCTCTCAAAAGAGGATGAAAAGCAGAGTCTGCCTCGTTAGTGGCACAGAAATCGTTGTGGTTGATTGCCTGCGCTAAGGGTAGAAGCAATGGAGAGAAAAATGACGTGTGTTGTGGTAAGGGTGAATCAAGACCAGCAGTCTGCCAGTCACTCACACTGGTATCAGAAATTCAGCCAGCAGGAAAGACATTTTAAATAACCACATACATAAAGGGGAATAAATGCCATGTAGTTAAAGCTGTGAAACTCCTGGCAAATCTTTATGTAAATCAATAAAGGGTACTGGATAGCAAAATTTTATTGTAATACTAAAGAGAATGGAGAAATTTATGGAGCACTTAAAATCACATTTGGCTCAGAAAGTTGTAAAGTGCAAATGGTTGGAGAACAGAAAGTACCAACATTAGTATCATATATCCTTGTCCTGTTTTTACACCTTTCCTTAGGTATCAATTTCAGCCAGAGAGAGGACACCCATCTAATTTTTACAACACCTTAGTGTTATCAACGTCTGGTCAAATATTTTTATCTGGCTAATTTTCTCTCACTTATAAAGTGACCTAAAATCTTTCTAGGTTAAGAATGCACTACATACCTTCAAAAATGGGATCACACCTCTGAAGAAAAGTTATCTGATGTTACTGCATGCGTAAAAGAAAAGCTCTGTAATAGGATGACTATAAACTTCATTCATTTCAAAAAAAATTTAAACTTCAAGATGATGTTTACTTAGGTTAAGTATTTATTTTCACGTGACAACCCACTGTGAAGTTGGAAAAAAACATTCACCCAGCAGTAATGGCCAAAGCACTGATCCATCTGCACTGGCAGCGAGACATACTGCAATCAGGGTGATTACTGCAGCAGTTTCTGTATTTCACTCATATGGGTAGTTCATTCAACTCAACCTGGGAGTTGGACTATCCTTTTTTTTTTTTTTTAAATTGCTTTCTACTCTACAATAAATAGTGTAAGAAGGAAAAAAATAGTTTCAGGTAGCTGCAAATCTCAGACACGCACACTAGACATCTATGTCTAAGAAATGTATTAAAATAGCTATATTCTGAATCAACCTTTTCAACAGTTATAAAAATGTGAAGTAGCACTGGGATGGAAATTAGAATGCAGGGTTAACACATCTAAAATTACCCAGTAGGTCAAAAATATATCATTTACTGTTCTCTAGCAGAGAAATTTCATACAAATTACAAGTCTGAAATAATGTACATTAAATACCACAATTACTAATACAGTTACTGTGCTGGTTTTACTCAGGAAAGAGTTAATTTTCTTCACATTGGCTGGAATGAAGCTATGTTTCTGCATTTGCTCTGAGAATACTAACAATAACCTGTCTTTTTAGTTGGTGCAGGGGAGTGCTTGCACCAAAGTCAAGGTCTTTCCCAGCTTCCAATACTCGCTGTGTTCCCAACTTTCTCACCACATGCAGCGTGTGAAGGACCACATTTCAGACAGCTAACCCAAACTAACCGAAGGAGTATTTCTTTCCACAGCACATCATGCTCAGAATATAAGGAGTGGGCTGAGTGGCCATAACCCTCTTTTGCTAACTCTTCTGTAAGCTCCTTAACTCCCTCACTAGCTCCCTAACTCCTTTGACAACTCTTTTGGTTAGCTCATTTGCTGGCTCGTTCATTAGTGAGTTGGTAGATCAGTTAGCCTTCCCGATTGCACTGTCACTTGTGGGGCTTGCTTAGACTCTGCTGCAATTGCTCTGGGCCTCTCTGACTCTTACTACTTGGGACCTGGCTGTGTATCAGTTGGCAGGCGGTGAGCCATTGTATCATGTATTTTATTTTCTATTATTTTAATTACTTATTGGTAGTAGTATTGTTAGTATTATTAGTATCACTATAATTTATATTCAATTATTAAATATTCTTATATCAATTTTATGAGCTTCCTTGTCTTTTCCTCCTATGCTCCTCATAAGCCAACACTGCTTCACCAAGAGCAGATTGTGCCTGACAAATTGTGGCCTTATATGATGAGGTTACAGCATTGGTGGATAAGGGATGTGCAACCAATGTCATCTACGTGGACTTGTGCAAAGCATTTGACACTGTCCCACACAACATCCTCATCTCCAAATTGGAGAGCCATGGATTTGAAAGATGGCCCACTCAGTGGATAAGGGATTGGCTGGATGGTCACACTCAAAGGCTCAGTGTCCCAGTGGAGACCAGTGACGAGCAGCATTCCTTAGGGGTCAGTACTGGGACTGGTGCTGTTCAACTTTGTCAGTGACATGGACAGTGGGATGGAGTGCACCCTCAGCAAGTTTGCCAATGACACCAAGCTGTGTGGTTCCACTGACACACTGGATGGATGGGATGCCATCCAGAAGAAACTTGACAGACTGGAGAGTTGGGTGGGCCTGTGCCAACCTCATGAAGTTCAACAAGGCCAAGTGCAAGGTCCTGCACATGGGTCAGGACAATCCCAAGCAGAAGGACAGGCTGGGTGGAGAATAGATTGAGAACAGCACTGAGGAGAAGGACTTGGAGGTGCTGGTTGATGAGAGGCTCAACATGAGCCAGCAATGTCCACCTGGAGCCCAGAAAGCCAACCATATTCTGGGCTGCATCAAAAGCAGTGTGACCAGGAGGTCGAAGGAGGTGATTCTGTTCCTCTAATCAGCTCTCATGACATTCCATCTGCAGTACTGCATGCAGCTCTGGGGACCCCAACATAAGACAGGCATGGACCTATTGCAGCAAGTCCGAGGAGGGCCATAAAGATGATCAGAGGGCTAGAGCACCTCTCCTATGAATAAAGGCTGAGAGAATTAGGCTTGTTCTGTCTGGAGAAGAGAAGGCTCTGGGAAGACCTTACAGCAGCCTTCCAGTACCTGAAGGGTCCTAAAGAAAGGGCAGGAGGCACACAGGACTTTTTACAAGGGCAGGTAGTGATGGGACAAGGCATAATGGCTCTAAACTCAAAGAGCATTTAGATTGGATATCAGGAAGTTGTTCTTCACGGAGAGGGTGGTGAGGCACTGGAACAGGTTGCCCAGAGAAACTGGGGATGCCACCTCCCTGGAAGTGTTCAAGGCCAGACTGGAAGAGGCTTTGAGCAGCCTGGTTTAGTGGAGGCTGTCCCTGCCCATGGCAGGGGGATGGAACTAGATGATCTTTATGTCCCTTCCAAACCACACCAGTCTATGATTTATGAAATAAGCCATCACTAATAAAGCCTAATACTGCAAAACCCAATTATGTTGATGTAAACATAATGGAAGCAGAGAGGTTGCCAACCTCTCTGCTTACGAAGGTACATCTTTATTCAAAGTAACATCCTTCTCAATCATCAGACAGAAGGAAAAAAAAAAAAACACAAACCAAAATACAAAACCGAAAAATCCAAGTGATTTTCCTTCAGAAGAGCTAAATAGCCTTTAACTGAGTTTCAAAGTAGATCTAGGGTTTTATCTGCCTGATTAAGTACGGCTTTTAACAAGTGAAGCTGTAATTAGGCATAATGATGGTGGAACAAGAAAAGTTCGAATCATGCATATGAATTCTAACTTCAGAAGATGCCCACTCTTAATGGCATTCGATGCTCTTCCTATTCCGAGAGGGTAATTTCACCTTCAGTGTGCTGGAGCTGTGGCGGAAATTTTCCACAGCACCTTTACCGGCACAAGAATTCCATGCTAGGAGGACAGCTACAAGTACTGTGTTGGCTCAGACCATGCCCATGCTCTAGCAGCACCACTTTTTAGCATTCCTCGAGTAATCAGGAGGTTTCAGTACAAGAGGCTAAGGAGCTCATAAGAACTCACACAATCCCATGTGGTGTTATGCCAAGAGGCTGCAGTGGAGAGTTACAACTTTGTTTCTTCTGAACTGCTCAACTGCTGCCAGTATGAAGTCCAATTGCCATGTTTAAGGCTTCTTTGAACTTTAATCATCACACTTCTCCAAAATCTGCAAGCAGGCCACATGAGCAAGAGTTCATGGTAAATCTCTGTCAAAATCAAGATAGGAGACTGTGTAGAAAATGCTAGGCTTGATTTTGACAATCCTGATCTAATTTTTACATGACATTTAAGTCATACAAGATTAGAAAACTCCCAGCAAGCACTCCTAAGTGAGTACAAGTACTGCACATAACTTAAATCAAATGCCCAGTGCTGGTTTTAGACACAGTATTAAAAAAACCCTGCACAAACACCAGTTACATGCCTTACAAACTTGTACTAATCCTTAAGGAAAGACTGACAGGATCTAAAGAAGAATCCAAAATTGCACTGGATAGTGATGCATCCAGTAATGGAAAAAAATAAATCTGTATAACTCACATACAAAAAGGAAAACCCAATATAGAAACCATCTGCTACCTCAGAAAGTCTTTTTGTTATGTCTTAAGAAAATTCTGTCAAAAGAACAGAACTATTTTATCTTTTGTATGATCTCTATTCTTCGATGCACACAAAGCTTCTTCACTATTTTTGGTTATTTTCTTTAAGCTAGTAGCAGATATTATAGGTAATTTTAGGAAAAAAAATTTCTCAGCTGCAGACCCTCAACAGAAGACAATTGTGCTAAGATAATGTATCTAACTCCCTTAACCTGAAGAGTATCAAGGAAGGGTTGGTTTTCACATACATGAGGTTGAGAATCAAAATTCATTATTTTCTAAATACTTCTTATACTAAACTCAAGAACAGCGTCTGGTGTAAATCAACCCGTGTGGAAAATGGTCCACAGACTCCAAAGGATTTAGCCAGCCACAACACAAGAAAGTCCAACTCAACAAGAGTGGGGCAAAGATGACACAGGCACGGACTACCTGAGTAGAACAGAAATGCTCTGCCAGTGAAACTCCCTCTTCGGCAAATTATTCCAGTTCCTCGTGAACCAAAACTAGATTTTTAATTGTCTTTCTTTCCTACTACTTAGAATCCTTCTCTGAGTTCCTCTTTTCTCAAAAAATTATCTCAAAATTGCTCAGTCCCCTTCCCATACGCCAGTAATTCCAACCCTGCCTATGTCACAGTCCACAGGTGAATCTTTGCACCTTCTCACATTCTGCTTCCACAAGCCCTTTAATTCATATTCACATTAGCATCTTTACTTGCAAGTTCACTTAATTTTCTTGCTATCCTTTAACCTGAAACAGCTTTCCTTTCCCGTATCAGTCTCAAAAAGCTTTCACCTTACCTGTTCAGCTGACTTTTTTTTTCCCCACAAATCACCCTTATATAGATTTACATCTGTAGTCTCTCTTTACTGCATTCCAAATCTATTTCATACTAGAAGTAAAAATATTTTGAAAGGTGCTGCAAACGCTAGTCAGTCATATATGTAACATCAGAGCATTACGTGCAGACACCCAGCTGCATTTATATAATGAAGACTTCTCCAGGGGGTTAAGGAAAATTCTAGAAGAGTACTAGATCACTGCAGACTCCAAATAAAACAGAACATTTTTTTCCTCCACTGAAGAATATTTTCAGTTTTACCAACCTAATATTACTCTAGATGAGAAAAGAGCCCCCATGCCCCTCAACCTCAGGGTTTACAGGAGGAGTCAGCTACCTGGCATGGTGCTCTCCATCAGCTTTAGCAAAGAAAAGCATTTGATGTACACTGGAATAGTTTAACTCACCAATAAATGGAATAGAAGCCAAGGAGTCACCAGGTGGGCTGGAACCTGATGCTTTCCTTTCTTCTATTCTTTTTATGTGGACTTCTCTTCGAGCATCGTTAGGTAACCAACAGGTAGTGTCCGAGGCTGCCTCCTGGTCATTTACAGCAAGAATGTAGGACTGATGTCTCAAGGGCTGTGGAGTTTGGAGGCCAGAGAGTGATTTGTCCCGCATGACCACTGTGTCTTTGTCATTTTCCTGAACATCCGTTTGCAGAATTTCAGACTCGTGGACATCTTCCCTTTCGAAACGATTAATCTTTTGTCTGATGGAACCATCTACATTGTCAGAGGTAGTTGAACTCTCACTTGGCTGAACAAGTTTGGCAGAAGATGGAGACAGAGAGGAGGGTTGGATGGTTTTGCCAGTTTCTGTTTTGTGATCTGGGGAACCTTCTGCTCTGATCCTTGACTGTTGGTTTAACAGACCACTCTGAGGCAAGTGATTCACTGTTCTTTGGTCTTTGCTGGCAACAGCATCCAGGCTCTGGTGGAGGGGAAACGATGCTTTTGCTGCATAGGGAACAGAGTTCTTCAAAGAGCTACTTTTAGAACTTCTGGCTGGTGTGAGACACAATCTCTCTTGTGAAACAGTTGTAGATTTTGAAACTCCCCCAGGCGTTGGCAAATCTCGAGAAGTCTGCAACATTTTTATGTCTGGTGGAACTTTCTGAAAATGAGAACCAGGCAGAGAAGCTCTACTACCTGTTCTTCTGTTGTCTGAAATATAAGCACTGGGACCCATAGAAAAATTCTGACCTCGAAGGGACATGTGAAATGCATGCTGTCTAGATCTTTCATAAATACCTCGCCGATCGTCTTGTTCAGTAAACCCTGTCCACTTGTAAGTCTTTCTCCTATCCCCATTAGTATCTGCGATCAGATTCTCAGAATGAAAGTTTTCTAGCACTTCACCCTGTTTGCTGAGATAATCCCATGACCGAGCCCTGTGATTCCTAGCATTAACTGAAGGGGAAGTTAGAGTATCTTGCGAAGCACTGCGTGGCCACTCTTTCATCAACACAGGATCTTCAAGTCTTTCCTGGGATACACTTCTCTGCCGGATCTGAACAGACTGTGGCACCCTGTCATGAGAGGTGCTCCTGCGCCGTACCTGTGAAGCAGTGCGATTTGGCACCACCTGATTATAATCAGTTGTATTCTGAGAAGCTGCTCTTAAACTATCTAACCTTTCCTGTATCGTTCGGGAGCCATACATGTGCATACGCCTATTATCAATGTACTCTTTGTAAGTTTTGTAGGTCTTCCAGTCTATATGCTGGTGGGACGTTGGAGAACTGTAATGGTTAGTAGAGACTGAGGGCGAGTCTGTGGCTTGAGCAGGAGGTCTAGTGCTTGGGATTCCTTCTGGACATACTACATAATTTGAAGCTTTACTTAGTGTTCCAGCTGGATCAACTGGCCTTGTTATTGGAGTCTGGGGAAGTACAATGGCAGTGGACACTGAAGAAGATGGTGACGTCGTCCGTGCTTTTAGACTGGTTTGATCTTTTAAGCCGTATCTTACTTCCTCTGTCCTGTGTGATGGACCAGCATGATTATTTCTACAAGATGGCAAATCTACAGCCTTCTCAGAAGGCACAATAACAGTCCTTACAGTTTCATTGCAAACACACACAGCTGTATTTGATTTTGCAATATCTGTTGGTGATGGAGGCACTTGTATTTCCATTCTGTAGGCCCTCTCTGGCTGCGTCAATGCCCGTACTGGTCTACTGAGTTGCTGTTTCCCCAGCGAGAAGTCAGAAGATAGCTTGTCACCAGCTTGTGCCATAACAGAAGCTGTGGATGTCAGGCGAGGATAACATATTGGCGGTGGTTCAGGTATGTTGTGGGCATTACCACTGTAGGCTTCATTGCCTTTCAGGTAGGCATCTTGGGAATATGCCTGTGGAGAGAAGATTGAGTATTCAGTTGTGAGGGAGATGGAAGAGTTTAGCATTTGGACAATCACGCTTCAAGAGAGGGAACACAACTACAAAATTCACACTTCTATAATTTTAGATAAAATGTTAGTTGAAGAGATAAAAATAGCATTCCATCCCCTTAGGGAGCAGAAGCAGAACAAGCAAAATCATTACATACATAACCTCCCTCAGCAATTAAACAACTGATGACCAATTGTAGGAAATACTGCAGGTAGGCACTGAGGCAGGTTTTCCAAAATCTATGAGTGCAAAACATACCATTCCCCACCCCCCCAACCCCCACTTAATTTTGCTTTCTGTCATGATGCTTCACACATCCTTCCTGTTTAAGCTTCACATTGCTGGAAACCAGAATTCCACAGCAATCGACAGGTTAAAATGCTGCATAGTAAATACAACCAGCACTAGAAAATTCTCTATTCAGAATATTTAGTGTATAACTGAACTCTGTGCCCTTAATGTAGTACATACGAAAAGTACACGCAAATATATATACGCACACCCCTCTAAGATGTCATCTACATCAAAGCTACTGTTTCTAAACATAAAATGAATAAATTGAAGCAGTAACATCTTAACTGTGAGCCAACACCCTGTAAGTCATTTTCATGGCACATAAATATATTAATATTTTTGCAGAAAGATAACATCTTTAACTTCAAGGTACAGATAGTAGGAAAATTCCTATGTGTCCACACGCTACTGAAACACAAACCAAGATCTCAATTTCCTTAGTGCATTTATTTGCACCTTTATGTTTAAGAGACAGTGTCCTGAGAAAAATTGGCTATTACACTTAGTATGTTTCTGTAGCCTTTTAGAAACACAGCATTTATCACTGTGAAGTTAACATTCAAAATAATAAAGCAATGAGAAGCATACAGCATACTTAAAGAATATCCTATTATTGAAAAACTTCAGCATGACCATGTTCAGTTTAAACATAATGAAATAAAGAGCCAACACAGAGCCTGCCAATGCAAGAGAGTATTAAAATGATTTCTCAGGGCTTAGGCGTGGTATCATATCACAGCATTTCCCATCCAAATCATAACATGCTCAATCCCAGAACATCACTGTGCCCTGTCTTAACACTAGCCCAGTTATAAAAGCCCAAGTGCAGCCATAAAATTCATACAGAGCAAAGTACAGAGGAGGGCGAGGCATTTGCAATACTGCTGCAATAAATGTTACAGCAAGCATTAGTGAAGTGCAAAATATTAAAGCATAGAGAGAAAACCGACCAAATAACACAGGCACAAACCACAAATTAAGAGATTAGCATGATGAAGAAAATTCAGCTCAGACTGTCTAGCTCATTTCCAATGAACTTGCTGTTTCATATTTTTGCTTCTCACAAATCATTAAGAAAAACATGCCTTACAAAACCATCAGAGAAATGGCTACTGTATATTTCTTACCAGTGCTGTGACATCCTTTGTAAACTGCAGCTGGCAGAAAACAGGAAAACATAGTAAAAGCTGCTTACAGATGTAAAGACAGAATTATGTTGTCATATTGATGTTGGATACAGCAGGCTAAAAATACAATTACACTGATTTCACTGGAAGGTACCAACAGAGGTAAAGGGCAGTAGAGCATAAAAAATAACTTCACCCTCCTTGTGAGCGTGTCCATCTGGGGCTTTTATCCGCTCCTCACGTTTATCCTCTACCCTTACAGAAAGCAAAATACATTTGTGCCATTTTGCCTTGGTGCATCCTTACAGCTGCCTGCAGAGAGCTCCGGCTCTATGCAACAAGACTTCCCTTCCGCTACAGCAACATTACTGTCTCTCATCTCCCCTGGGCTGCTACCATCCCTGCTTCCTGGTGACGAAACAACGGGTTTATTATGCATTTAAAACAGCACGTCCCTTGCCTACATATATCTGAACATGACCAGAAGCTGTCAGCTGACTGCAGCTTCTTTCATGCTGTACATCTGAAATTAGAGGAATGATGCTGCAGAAACACTCTACTCATGTGATTTGGTTGGGTTTTTTTCTTCCACTCATAGTAAAAAAATCAAGCCAGGTTTCCACCGGCGCTTTTAACGGAGGGAAGGACTATACAAAGATAAATATTTGTAAATCTTTAAATAAATGGCTGTTTGAGATCTTGATAGGCTGTAAGAATTACAGAAAAAAAAAAAAAAGGAAAGGATGCCAAAGTCCCAGAAAAGAGATCTAGCAAGAGAGTACTGGCATGCAAGACAAACAAAAACATAACCTGCAATCAGAAAACAATTATTACTTTATACAGCTGATAAAACAGTTCACAACCTGGGATACGCACACGTCACACCAATATAAAATACACTGCGTTATGTTTTTGTAAAACATGCCCATAACAAACAATGCTTCACTGACTCTGACAGCAGAAAGGCTAAATTCCAAAACTGGTGTGATCTGATCACAGCTGAAGACTACAGATGAGTATAAAAATAAGTTCTCAGCTCTTGACAAAATTTATCCTAGACACTAAAACAACTTCAAGGGAGAACCATTCTCACAGGGTCCAAAATGAGACGAGCTCAGTGAAGAGTGAGTCTCCATGACTGCAGGTACAGGACAGACAGCCTGCCAGTTCTCACTAAGACACTTAATGGAAGAAAAAGATTTTGATGATGGGAAGTGTAGCTCTCCTTTCAACCTCCTTCCACCCAAGAAATCCCTGAAACAAAGCTGAACCCCCTTCCAAGAAAGAAAAGGTTTATCAACTGGGGTTGTGACATATCCACAAAGGAATATTAAGTATCTTTGTTTCATAATTCTGGTTAAGGGCCTACAGAAATATAGCAGCTTAAAGTAATGCACTGATCTATTCCAAATAATGTCACACTGAATGATGCATTATCAGCCTTTTTACTCTGAAAAATTTTAATTCCTTTAAACAGAGGTGAACCTCTTAGAAGAGGCTGAGACAGTAAAAAAATGTGAAGTTCACCAATACATTTATTAGCACTCATACACTATTTTGATACTTAACGTATTATGCAACTACAAATAAAACATTTTGACTATTACTCTCTTCTCCCTTTAGTTCCACAAATGAGAGAGTATGCAGAAATACTATCTACTAATTCCAAGTAGTACTGGAAAAATCTCTAAGTGATTGCAACTCAAAAAAACATTAGGGTATGACTTAAATTTAAAGTCTTCAAAAAGCCTTAAAAAAAGACTTCCAACTTAAAAAAAAAAAATTAAATATCTGATACCAGCCAAGCCACTCTGATTCCTACAGGAGCTGGGTACTCAGCAGTTATTCAGAAGTTCCAACACGATCAAAAAAATCAGTTTACAGCAGTTAGGGAAAGCTAATCATACAAATACAACAATTTTGTGACATTAACAGCTTTGACAGATAACAGCTCTGCAACATTTACTAGAAGAGAACTGCTGTGCTTACACTAAGAACTCAGCATGGTTACAGTTATTGCATACAATTTCTCCCCAACCTTGCAATCTGGTTTTGTTTGCACCAAGACTACAAACACCTAGGAAAAGAATTCATTTCTTACTGCGAACGTGTATAACCATTAGCAGGTTTAAGGGTTGAACAGCTACAGCAATACATTCATTTACTTTACATTGACATGCAAAGTAAATCTTAAGCAAATAAAGCATTCTGCAAGGTATTTTCTTAACCCTCAAATTCAGTTGAAGGGATTTTGCTTACATTTTTCCCCACTTGATTTTATGACACTGGATGTTAGAATAATGACAGCCAATGTACAAGGATCTCTCAGTAAGATTCATGGTGAAACCTCGAACTTCCAAGAGCTGAGCCAACCATGTCTGACACCCCTTAGTCCAAATCCATAAACGCACATAGGCATATGCTTCACGATGCTTCGCTAATGGTGAAGAACACCACCGATTTCAACTAACTGCTTGCAAAATTGGAGATAAAGCGTTTTGATCAATCACAAGCTAACATGCCCAGCACTTTGCAATGCTCGGCTTGAGGCATTCTTCCTTCCTTCTCCCTCCAGTTTAGCTTCAGATTGTTTCTTTACCCCTGAATTCTTCTCTTCCCCAGTCCTAACTTATGCTTCTTCCCTTCCCCAGTCCTAACTTATGCTGACATCTAATGTGAGTATGGGAACTGCGCTCTGGAAAGGGTTTTCAGGTGGTTTGAAAGGAAACACTTTGCAGTTATAGTTTGCAGTGGCAAGAATGTTACTAATAGAGCTCAAATGGTTCCATCTTACTCCGAGATACCCAGCAACTGCTACAGTCTGATAACACTGGGGGCGAGGAGAAAAAAAAAGAAATAAAAAACAAGAAAGAAAAGCACACCCTTTCTTCCCAACAGCAGCGGCATTTGAGTATATAAAATTTAATGCCTTAAGCCCAAGAAATTTAATTTCCAATTGCAAGCTGTATAAGAGACTTCCTCGTGAACATTAATCTAAATCAAGGTGAGGAGAGTTGATGCGAATGTTATTTTCTGACATATGCTGTGTTAGATAACAAATAAGTCTCTCCTTCTAGGTCACCACGTCCTCACACCACACCCCTCCTTCCACTGCACGTCCCGCCAGAGCTTTGACGTTAACCTCTGCGCACACTAGTAACGGTGTCAGCGCAAAATCTGAATTAAACAAATGCTCCAAGACTCTGGACTAAATACAGCTACTTATGAAAACATCTCTATTAAAAGTAAAGCATATGAAAATATTTCGGTTTGCCAGTGAAACAGCCGTGTTGCTCCATTAGGTCTGATGCAACTGGATAGTCTCAGAAAGAAAAAAAAGAACAATATTGTTGAAGCTGATTCCGGGCAGACCTGGAGTCAGAGACGTGAGGTTAGAGGCATGTGAAACTCCAGAATAATTTTCCTTACGTAAGTTATTTTTCTTCTTTTTTAATACAGGTGCATCATTAGCAATTTCAGAGTACTACAAGGCCTTGAGAGCAGCCAAATTCCACAAAAGTATCAGAAATGACAAAGCAGCAAACTCCTCTGCCCAGGTCTCTCAATATCCTGAAAACTTCCCTATCACTTGATTAGAAAAAGGGAAAAAAGATATGCTTCAGTTGACTTTCCCTTGCTTTCCTCATTATTCCCAACTAGGATTTTTTTTGCCCCCTACTATCTATGACAAGAGAAACTGAAAGTCGACCACATCTGAACAGAAATGTTAGCGCTACTCAGTTTCAGTGGTCTGTAATTTTAAGGCAAGGTTAAGACGTAAACTCAAAGATACACAAGAAGGAACTAAACATATCAAAAACATGGTGGTGAACAGCTCCCTTTTATTTCCATGTTTACCATTATTCATAAAATGCTCAATAAAATTATTTTTGTAAATGAAGCTACAGAGATCTTTCTGGAACGCTAAGGCACATTTCAACAGATCTGCACCCTACTAAAATCTAATGGTGCAACACCTGAGACTAGAGGTAGCCTGTTACCTTTTGGAGCAATTCCTATGAAAAAAGTTTTTTTTAAAACTTAGTCAAAATGAAACCGTTGGATGTAGGACAAAAGTTAGGAAGGATCAGCTTCTGAGTGAATAGTGAAGGAAGTGCCAGAAAACCAAAGATGAAAAATCGGGGTAGCTTAGGTATAGCGTGTGTCATTATATGCACATACACAAAGTAGATACACATTTTTACAAATTAATATCTACATATATTTACATATAATAAATTTTATATATCAGCACTGATATGCTGCATTACAAATAACCTTCCAAATGAACAGCTCCAATGTAGATCATATTAAAGATGCAATTTCTGAATGTGGTATTTTCAAAGCCTGATACGTAAAAATTCAGTGACCTATAAGCTATATTCTTCTCCACATATACAAGGGATGATTAGCAAACAAGCAAATTCCAATGTGAACATACCTCAAAAGAAGAGATCCCAAAATCCCACATACTAAGGACACCCTAACACAAACACATCAGCTACTACAACGTCCACTGACAAGCAGGCCTAGCATTTTCAATTTTCTCTCTAGGGAGTGCCTTTACATTCAGTATTTTCTGTGTAGCACAAAATTCTTCCAAACAACTGAAAAGGGTCACAATGTGAACAACTCCTTAGTATTAAATTTTTTATCCAAAAGCTACAAACCAGCAACAATTCCATCAAATACACTTGACAAAAGGAACTATTTGTAGTTGATCTAAATGTGTCTTCCCATTTGTATGAAGACAGTGGTACTAAAACCTACAAGATAGCAAAATGCCATCAAAAAAGGTTGAGAATGCTACAGAAATTGTATATAGATACTTCAAATTTGAAACATCAAGTAAAATATAATAATCTTCATCCTCCTCCTCATGTCTCAAAATGGTTACATACCTACACATTTCAAAATTATCAAAAGAGGTTATTTTAAGTAAACTAATCTCACATTTGAGGAGGAGCATAAAACCCCACCCAACACATCAGTAGTTGTCAAGAGTTCAAGTTTTTGTCATTGAAAGAGATATTTTAAATCTCCTTTCCCCCATCTCCACAAAGTGACATTTCCAAGACCATTCCAGTGAACAAACACCAACTTCACAAATGGCAGGTTTTGACATTAATTCCCTACTAAGTAAGGCGTGTGCACGCGCCACAGAGAGCGATGACCTGTGGACTGGACCACTTCATTGTTACTATTGACGAATAGAGTTGAAGTCCTGTTTTGAGGAAATTCAATATACGAAGTGGTTCACAGACATATATGGATATTTCTGAAGACCAAACTCAAGGTTTATAAATAGCAAGCCAAGGATAGAAACAAGCAACTGTGCTTTGCATGTAGTTAACCTAGCAATCACTCATCACTGCATGGATTAAACTGTCAAGTACTACAGAACTTACGACGACAGACATCATTCCTGAAAATAATGAAACTATTTCATTCTCACTGCTCTAGATAAACCTTTCATTAGCCCCTACTACAATACCCAGTAGTGGTCTGAGGTTTTTTACACCATACCAGTGTTTAACATCCACAGTTTACGAGCGATACCATCTGAAGACACTGACAGTGAAATTTGTGACGTATGTCAAAGAAAACTAAATGCTTTAACATTCTAAAATAACACAACTTCAGTGTCAAAAGTGTAAGTTTTTCCTCTATTATTAAAGTGCACTGTACCTTAACATTTATAGTTCATTTTGCATGTACACTGACACTATGACTACAGGTATTATTGCTATCACTTATTTATATGAGCTGTACCTCATTCAGGAATAAGAATTTGCTCTGAGGTTTGTATTTTGTTCAGACATAAGATTTCCACAAAAGCTAATGCAGCATTAATCACAGAGATAAAAATAGAAGAACAAAACAAAAAAGTATGCAGTTTCTCCACTGAGAACAAAAAATTACTGTCTTTTCATGGGGAGTGAAAGGAATAACATTCTATGCTGTTAGTTTGAAAATATTTTAAACATGAGCATTCAGCTCGGAGTCGCGCAAAGGTCTTCACCAAATCTTGTAATGAGAACAGTAGATGCTAACATCTAAAGGTTAAAGATTAATAATCACTGTCTTCAGAGGAATTGCATAGATCTTTCACGTGACTGAAGTTACAGTGATGTCCTGTGTCTCAAAAAGACTGCTAGCTTATTTTAGAAATAAGATTTTTTTCCTCTGCCACTGTGGTGGTCTAAAAGAAAGCTACAGGCCATCACTGATGACTTCTGCTGTACGACACAATTCGTTTCTATCATTGGTATCTTCACATGTTGCAACTCTGCCAAAGATTGACACCTGAAAACACACACTAAAATACAGCCTGTGACAGAAGCGCATGAACAAACTGCAGCTTTCAGAAGCCTTTTCAGTAGGCCCCAGGACACACAAAGCTCATTTTTGCATCCTACCGAAAATGTCTGTCTCCTCATGGCTTTCCTCCGAGTTCTCAAGACAAGTCCACTTCTCCTTAAACAAATGCATCATAGCAAACAGGAGCATAAACTCCTCCATGTTCTATCATAATCATGTATTAACCCAAACCAACTGCAAACAACTGTCAGAACTACTCATACAGAGGCAACACAAAGCATTTTTTGGCAAAATAATGACTCCACCTCTTAAACCTAATCCCTTTTCTGTCTTCAAAAGGAATCTGGAGTACAAAATTCACAATTCTACT
Source organism: Eurypyga helias (assembly GCF_000690775.1). Taxonomy (NCBI): domain Eukaryota; kingdom Metazoa; phylum Chordata; class Aves; order Eurypygiformes; family Eurypygidae; genus Eurypyga; species Eurypyga helias. Next base: position 15,786 of record NW_010263626.1, on the reverse strand, counting down.
GCATCTTACTACTCAAAGGAAATTTACCTTTTTACTAATACCCTTCTCCAGTTGAAAAGCAAGGTCTGTCTTTCTTCCTCCATTGTCTCACTCATCGATATAACAAGTTACATTCCAGTCAACTGTTTCTCATCTACACTTCACCTGAAGCTTGTGCTTCATGTTTCATCAGCAGAGGGAAGATACGCCTAAAAGCTTCTCACCCAGCAAAATGCAAAGGTTACAAATTTTGCCTTGCCCAGATCCTTAGACTGTTATGGCTACAAGACAGCACTAGATGCATATGGCCATTCAGATAATTTAAAAGTTAAACCTATTCCTGCATTTCTACATATTCACAGTTCCAATTAAAAGCAAAAAAAACAGCCTTTCACCTCTCCTTAAAAAAAAAAAAACCAAACCCCACAACCAAAAACCCAAAAACTCAAAACCAACCACCCAGCTTTTGCCTCACACTTACTCATGCAATCAAAACTCACCCTCTGCCCCCAACATTTTCAGTACTGCTTTACTGAAATATTTCGTTATCAAATGTTCTCAAAACATCACTTCTAATATTCTTGGCTCGTTGGCCTAACTGGCTGAGTTTTTATACTAGCCTCCATCTTCACTTGCAGCACAAAACACAATTTCTTGGTATCTTTTTTTTACCCCTTAAAATTTGTCCTTCACCACTAGAAAACAGCTACTGAAACCCACAGGTTTTTCTCAACTGTTACTTAAAGTCAAGTCTGACTATTTCTGTACAGATTAGAAAAGACAGTTTTCCAACTACTAACCCAGAAAGTCTACCCTGCCTGTTGTCATCCCTTCCCTCTACTACCAATCTGCATATCAATACATTAGGCATTTTTCTAATTCTTGGTAATGTGCACTTACACATTGTATTTTATTCACAGCTCTTTTGGACTTAGAGATACTAAATGGGAGATGAATTATCTCACTATATATGCAGGACCACAATTCAAACTGAGAACGTACAGACACTAGTGTAACAAAATATTTACAGCAGTTACAATTAAAAAAACGTGGTAAGAATCTTCAGCCCATTCATCACCTTGCTTCTTTCCTAGAAATCCACTGACAACTAGTGAGTTATTAATAAAAGCTAGTTTTAAGCGCCATATGCTAGGTTTTTAATTAAAATTTAGTAACGATTCCCAACCTGTTTATAATTAGAAAAACCAGTTAAAGATAGCAATCCAATTCATAAATTTTAATATAAGGAAACTAGCCAAAATAGAGTGAAAATACAAACAATATTGCAAGATTTTTTTTTTAATTAAAACAAGATGACAGGAATATCATGTGAAGAAGGTATTCTCCTCTAGATTCCCCTAAAATTTCAGGGACAGCAAGCAAGTAGGAAAATATCTAAGGAGTAACAGAGAGAGAAACGTTGAGTCTTTAATTATTTGCTGGTAGCACAGTTGAAAGACATTGTATCCAACAGCAAGACATTTTTCTTTAGTCAACATACTGTCTGCATGCAAACTTCATAAACATACCAACTGAAGGATGTCCTCGTCTTTTGGCATAACACTAAGCTCCAATATGCTGTCACTGAAAGAAATAGACAAAAACATACCACACGTGAACTTTTGGAAAATTATTTTCAGTTAGATAATGCATTGACTTCCACAGACTAAAACCATTCCAAAAAATCCCACACTCACCTATTCTGTCAAATTATTTACACAACAGGAAAACACTGGTTTTCATTAGAGCCTTAGCAAATAAGAGTAGAACAGAAATCTGTGTTATCAACAAAACCAATATATTAAGCCAGCATGCTCTCATTGTCAGGTTTTTGAGGTTTCCCCCTCCACCCTCTCCTTTTTTTTTTCCCCTGTTCTTGAGTCCTAAGGTACATTAGTTGTTCGGAGCTTCTCAGACAAAACACAGTGGCAAATCTGTGAACACAAGTTAAAACTTCTCTCTTTACTCTATTTAAAACTGAAGTCTATTAGAACTCTCTAAAATTTCTGGGGAAATATCATAACCACCACCAAATGTGAAAAGTGGAGCAACAGCAATGCAAGCACTGACCTACACCCTTCTGTTCTAACCGCCTCTTAGCAGAACCAACTTAAACCTATTTAATCAGTCAGATGTCAACTGAAATATAAATTGCAAGTGGTTTTCACCCACAAGTGCTGAGTTTGGCAGTCTAAATTGCTGAAACCAAAACCAGCAGCAGCATAGAGATCCAAGAATCCAGGTAGTTCAATCAATATAATTTAAATACAGGCAAAATCAGGACACCGAATGTACAATGTATGGGTCATCCAGCGTCAAATATTGCACAACAGTGCAACCCACAGTTAGAATCTACCAAAAAAAAAAATATTTTCACAAGCAAGGGAGATAAGACAGAACAGCTGAATTCATTCTCTCGTCTGAGACAGAGGAATACTCTGATCACATTCATTAAATGTCAGCTGGAACAGGTACGGAAAAGGGCTACCAAAGAGAGGGCTTGTACAGACTATTTTAAGTAGGCTCACGAAACGGAAAATGACTGTTATTTAGAAATGTTGCATTACTTGTCACAAGAAGAAAGGATATTTAAACAAACTGACCAATAGCAGAACAAGAAAATGGCATAAAACCTTACTGGATAGGTCAGACCAGAGATTAGCTTATCTCTACTGGCCAGTACAATTTCTGAGAAAAGACAAAACCAGCACAGATGGGCCACCAACTTCAGGGCACGCAGAACAGACTATGAGAGTACTGAGAAGAACCTCAGTTTCTTATTTCTGCAGAAAGAAAAGTCGTCTCCAACATGTAATGTGTGATCTATTATGCCCTCTTATATGAAAAATGTTTTTATTTTGTGGTTTCTTTTCCATTTGTTAGCGACCGCAGACATAAGGCTGCATTCCAAAACAGCAGAGTAAGGGTATTTGGTTTCACAATCTTCTTAAACCGTTACTCATTTTGAAAAAAGGGTTCTACAAGAAGCCTAAATTACTTTAGTTTTAAAACAAAGATCAGCAGTGATAGATTTAAGTTTTTCTCTTTAAGTCTATGCAGAACTAGGACAAAATGTCTTCAAAAGCCTTTTAAAGTTCAATATTCTGAAAAAGCTTTAAGAAACACAAAAGTATGAACTTCTTAATGTGCATTTACAATAGCATTTCCCATTTTGACTGAATGTATAAACAGCAAAATGTAGTGTCATCAGGAACAGACTTTTGCCTGAAGTCCTTGGTATGGATATTAAATTCTTTAGCAGCTGTAAACCAGAAAGAGAGTATGAAAGAGATACTATAGGTTGAGGCATTTCCAATGAAGTGTTCAGATTTCATTTCTTTATGTGGGTAGCACATATGCGTACGCTGTATTAGGTAACTTATGGTTTGATAATAACCAATGCTTATTTACAGGATGAAGACTTTGGAAGTCAAAAATAAGATAAATAGCATTGTTACCCTTCAAGTACTTTTAGTATAATAAAGTTTCCTAGTTATAATTTGTTACAAATCAAATTGTTCTCTTATGTAAGTATTTTGTGACCTTTTTTTAAGAAAGGAATTAAACCCCTGTACACAGTTTAACACCTTTTTTAGCAGCCATCCAGGAGAGGAAAGCATTTGATTCAGTAACAATGTTTTGCACATAATTCAAGTAACTACTTAACTATTCTATTCCAATTTGCCTGCAGAACCTTCTGGAGACAGTTTGGATCTTCCTGCTTTGCATTTTGTGAAGTGCTCTCAGGATGTTTTGCAATTCTCGTTTCAGAAATAAGTATTAAGGAATACTTTTGTTGTATTATACTATATAATGTGCAGGTAAATTATAAACTAGAAAGTGTTAATAAGAACCACGACACAAAAAGTCGAACTTTACACTAAAATATTAGACACAGTATTGTGAATTCTCAGGGATACCTGCCATGCAAATGACTTTCATTACACATTTTGAGAGTCAAATTTAAATTTATTGACTCAGAGTCAATTTAAAGCACTATGGTGCACTGTCATCATAAAGACTATCTTTGTTTCATTAATACAAAGTAATGCATCTAAACTCAGTAGCTAAACTGTACATTTCTGAGTAATCCCAACACTTGCAACAAGAATTTGCAAAGAGAAGCAAGTGGAATAGACTTAATCATTCCAATTCCCTGCAGTTAATGTAAAAATTTAGTAATCAGAATTTGTTTCTTATTTTATTTGGAACTCTAAATAATTTAAGGAGTTCACATTACTAATGAACACATCTCCAAGTTGATTTTGTGAACAGATGAGAATAAATTCTTAAGGGGCCAAACCAATAGCTTTTGGTAAAGAGTAGGAATCCCAGACTTAAAACTGACCTCATGACTAATCTTACAGAACACAGTTATTTCTAGCAACTCTTTTGAGGTGTGCCCTTCACCCTCCCGAGGAAATAATCAGTGTAAGTTTAGCTTTGCTATCTCCAACCACAGCAAAATAGATAAACATCTAGACACAGCTTGAAACTTTTTGAGAACAATACAAAACCTGGCTGAATTATATCCCATCTTTAAGTCCCACTAGAATTTATCGGGATCATTTAATTTAAGGCAGCTAAGTTCTGATGTCTTTAGCGTTATATAATGAGGACAAACAGGTACAATTGAATAACTTTCCAGAAAAATAATGAGCAGCTATGGTAATGACGCTGTAGGAGTAACCAAATTTAAAAAAATCTGTGAATCTAAGTTCAAACTGAGTTCCACTGCAAAACAGCTGAGTGGGGGGCAAGCAGGGGGAAGACAACTTCAGCAGTAAGAGAGGATAAAGTGTGTTGTATCCTTAAAACGGTCTGTGGTTAATCAGAAAAATGACAAAAGAATAAGCATTTACCATCAACAGTATGTTTGAAAGGGTAATTAAAACTGTAATTAAAAATACAGTACTTCAAATGTGTAGAAATCCATCACACAACATACTGAGACTGTCTTTAGTCATGAATAAAGGAGATTTCAACAGCCAACTCAGCCTTTCAAAAGGCTTTTCAGCAAGTGCTTGCACAAAGGCTACTAAAAACCCAAAGGTGTGTTTGGATGAAAGATTAGCTAAGACACAAAACAGAGCAAGAACTGTCACTGGGTGATATGAAGAGTTAAAGTACATTCGAAAGTGAACTTGTGCAAGACCAAAATAACAAGAACTATTAAATCAAGTGATGCAGACAAAACCTTTGGTTCAGCAAGTTCCTAAATCACAGATTTATGATCGTGGGCTATTATTACTTGACTAAACATCACACACTACTTCCCGTTTTTTTCCTAATCTTTTCCTCAGAATCCATTACTGGATATTACCAGAGAGGACACTGGAATAATCAGACCATCAGTTTGACCCAGGATGGCTATGTTGATGCAAGAACAGCATGCTAAAGCAAGAAGCATAAACCATAATGTAGTTTTACTTGCCATGAAATGACAGCATAAGAAATAAAGTATTTTACATGCAGAACACTTTTTGTACTCTGTGCTCAGAAATGCTGTGTTCAAGCAAAGAGTTCATTCTTTAATTATATGAGAAGCATTGCCTGTAAGCTACCAGATCTGGAGTCTGAGTCTGAATCCATATTCTGATCCATGGATGAGAATCCACATTTATCTGTTTATCTTAAGAAGCTCAGCTGAAGACTTCCTGATGGTTATATTTTCTGTATAAAACCCTCAAGGACACACACGACCTTTTGTTACGATCTTCTGTGATGCATACATCTGGCTCAAGACAACACATTGTTCTCTCCTAAGTAACAATAGCATCCCTTCATCTTCTGTGCACTCATGGAAATTAGGGGGACAGATGCAGCAGTGCGCTGTACCGTTCCTGGCTGCACCAGACAATCACTGACAAGGCATTCAGGTGTCCCGGGTTTATCCACAGTGGGCAAGGGTTGCATTCTGCTGCAACCTACACTCATGGGGCTGAAAATACAACTTTATTCACAGACAGGCCTAGAGTTCTGACTGAGTAGAATCTGACTCTGAAGATCTGATTGGTCTCCCTCTTTTTTGGATTAAGATAAAGAGATTTCATTGACTGATGTACCTATCGGGCATGTGAAGCACTGTCATGGGTACACACTACTGTACAATATTACTGTCTGTACAAACACAAAATGACAAAATCATACATCGCTAGTGTTATCTCCAGTAAAGATTATAAAAAAAGATAGATTCCATCTTCTATGACCTTGCCTGTCACACCTTTGAACAGTTCTGTTGTTTCAAAAAAAAAAAAAAGTGCACCTGGAATGTATATATTTTGAATTAAATCTTTATTCAAGATTCCACTGAAATAGGAAGATCAGGATCTTATTTTTCCTACTTCTATCTGTAAGCATAACTAAGTCAGAATGAATGCATGAAGATTCACTAAAAATAGAATGTGACATGTGAGATGTATTTAGAAAACATCCATGCTGATCATAATATATCTTTTTTTTCCATTAACTCATTCTTATATTGGAACCTGTTGCTACAGAACAGGAATTGACACCAAGAAAACTGTAAAAATGGAGGCAAATATGAGACATGAAAATGAGTATCTTGATTCATGTATGGACATGATTTAACGAGCTTGTGAACTGCAGGAGCAGCAAATATTACTATTTCCTCAACTCTGCAAGGTTTGTAACTTGCTGCAAAAGAGAGAAAAAAGACAAAATGTACTGCAGGTGTTTTGCAGGTGTGCACTAGCATAAGTTTTTTCCTTTACCAAATATGCTGATTTCTATTTATCAGGTAAGGTAGAGGTTTTTTATTTTCTTTCTCAACTGACATGTGTATGTGTGGTATATGTATACCTAACCTGCCTATTTTAATTTCAGACAACCTTCCCCTAGAGCACTCCATGAGATTTGCTAATAAGAGACATACTGACATAAAAGGACTGTGCCACAATTCAGCACACCCATTCTCAAACCTTTCCCAGCATTCACTAAATACATGAAAATAGAAATAGTAAAACTAAGTGTGTATTAAGGAAAATTTAAAAATATGATGAATTTTTCAGAGCCACCAGAAGCGAACATTTCCTGCTTAGTATTTAAAAAAAAGTGGCACAAAATGAAATACTAGTCTTACCTGTTCTGTATTAAAGCAATGACTTGAGAATATGTCTTCCCAATAACACTTTCTCCATTGACTTTTATAATTCTGTCACCTATAAAGGGAAAAAAGTTACACATGAAATTAATGTGTCCAGACATTTTTTGATCATTTTTATTTTGCACTTCTGTACGTCACAATTATCAAGATCAGCAATATGTTAGATTCAAGGTAAGTCTTCTTTAAAAATGGAAAAAAAGGAAGAAAAAAATGCAGAATACGACTAGGTGCAACCATGTACAAGATGCCAAGTTTCTATTCTTTTCTCAGAACTTTTTCAGAAGCTTATAATAAGCTTCCAAATGAATAACCTAGAAACTCATAGAAAGAAAACCACAAGCAGGTGTAAGCTGTAACAGAGGCTCTCTGAAGTATCCCATCTTCAAAATAAAGCTTTTGATGTATGGTAATACGCACTGACAACTCTGCACAATTCTCAAGCGAATTTTAAGTAGACACTTCATTCCAACACTCAACCTCAAAAAAACCCCAAACTTCAATTCAGAACACTGCCAGGTGTAGCTGTACACATATCCTTTAGTAGCAGCAAATACTACAGTTTTGTACTTCATTCTGAAAGATTAAGAATGAATATTTAGAAAGGCTCCAGTTTTCTCCCTTCATCAGAATAACCTGGATTGTTCCCAAGACATTACTGTCTCTTCAGTGCATCCTGAACAGTGTAATAGCTTCTTATACATACAGATCAATCTTTAGACCTAACATCACTTTGATCAGATTTCTCCAAATAGTTTGTTGCACTTTCATTTGTATACTCTCATAAATTAAGTGGCAAATATTACGTACAGCTATTTTCAGCTTTTAATGAAAACTCCATCCCATTCCTACACCAGAAACTGTATTTACATCACCTCTGATCACAGGAGCAGAAAGGCATCTTGAATTTACTTATGAGGAGAAAATTGTCTAAAGAATTACAGGTAGGGAGCTTCACAAAGCTGCTGGAGAAAGGAACTGAAAGGAAGCACTCATGCAAAGTGAGCCACAGGGAACAGCTTTTTCAACTCTGCTTTAGAAACTGAAAGCCCTTTTTGTGTTTCTGGCATAATGCAATCAAAGCAAGGAAAAAGATGTTCACTCTGAATACTCAGGCTGACTTGGTGGCAAAAACAATCTAAATGCTCTTGCTCTGAGGAGGTTCCCCATACAGACCCAAGGATTTCCAGATTTACCAAACCACCAGGATCTGCAGACTGTTTTTAACTTGCCCTGCGCACACGACACTTCATCAGGCAAATAAACTGGTGCAATGTTTTCAGCTTTATAGAAGTTTATGAACACCCTTTAATCAGCTGGTTATTGCCCTTTTCCTCAACTGAAAGGACTCTTGCGTTTTGTCCCTTGCTTCCTAAGCGATGAAAGAAAGGATGGCGGCAACACTGAATGGCTGCTAGCAACCCACGTGCCCAAGAGGCACCTGTGATGGATGGCAAACCCTATACCACTGTTGCACACATGCAGACACCTTACATAATTGGGCTGAGAAACTGGACTTTCATGAAAACAAAGTTAATTTTGAAATGTTCAGTATCACGCCCAAATCAGTCTTATCAAGAAGTTGCAGGAAAAAGGAATGCTACAGTCATAGCATAGGTTGTGTGGCAAGACTTCCTCAGAACACACCAGGTCCTTCTCTGGAACTTAAAACTGCCTCTTTTCTAGGCTGTTTCAGAACTTGAGCCCACACATGTTGAACTTTACTGAGTATACCCACCAAAAACTGTAATTAGGAATATCTTTAAAGTAGGTCACATCAGTTATATCATGTTAACTATTCTCACGCAGTTTTCATTCTTCAAAGAACAAACTAGTTACACACAGAAGCGAAACAAGTCTACTTGAAGCATGCATGCCATGAACCTGCCAAAAAATTCAGGTGGGACACAGTGCAGAATCAGTTCCACAAAAGAAGTGAGGACAGGCAACTCGGCAGAACACAACTTTGCTCAGTTTAAGGTACATACAAAGGAGAACACCAGTGCCTGTAGGGCAAAAACGGGTACAGAGGCATGAAGGCTTCTTTTAATAGCTCTCCATCAATCTGGTGGGCCATTATATACCTTTGATCAAACTTAAAATTACTCTGAACACACTTAAGCCATCTCCCTTTCCACATATTTTAATTCATTACATTCTTGCATATACATAAATGACAGCATGAAGATCAAGACATGGGAGGTGTGGATCTGTTCTGGCTGTCTCTATTTCAATATATCTAAAATACTAGTGTTTGGAACTCAGAGGTATGTTCTTTTTTAATGAAATGCCTCAGAGGTTAAATATGGGCAGTATGAGCTTTCTAACTCTAACAAAGATAATTACAGAAGTATTCAAAAATACTCAGAATGAAATTTCTTAGATCTAAGATATAGTATCTTATTCCTCAAATTTGTAAGAGTATTCCAGACTTCCTGGTGAGTAGCAGCAAGACAGACTCTGGAAACAGAGCTCATTGATTCTGGGTAACAAAGCCTGGGTTAAGACTGTCAATATCACAAAGGACCCAGCAGCAGTGACATAAGCATTGACAAATAAACAGAACTATCTATTTGATTTTTCAGTATTTTCTTTCCATTAGTGTGTCCATGAAACAAAGCCAAGTTGAATTAACAAAAAATAAATCAGAACAGTTGATTCTACAAAATAAGAACGATGTCTTTATCAGAGGTTACACAATCTACCTTGATATTCCCTGAGTGTTTTATAATGTAATTTCAAGACAGAGATATAGTAATATATTTCACCCTGAAGTTTTAAACAAGAAATAGTGGTATAGCAGTTATGTCTAATTAGGTTATCAGCAGTGTGTTTAAGAAGAATATTCTGGTAATTTAAGAACATTCTCATTTATTTTCTGTTCTTTATTCTGGGCTCCTAAAAATCTCTTCTATGCCTAAAAATAAAATATTCTCCACAGATTTCATCTGTTTCAATTTGGCAAACACTAAATAACATAGAAATTAGCATGACTCCTCTGTACAACTTCAACATATGCTGCACTTTATTAAGCCAAAACATTTCTTTATATAACAACATGAAAATAATGCCAAAGTAGCCCTTCCCTTAAGGAGGAGTTAAAGAAAAATGCCTTACGCTGTACAAGTAGGATCTAGTACTGTTCTTTAATTACATCTCTAACAAACATGTAAAAATTATTCTATTCCAGTCAAATGCCTGTACATAACCGTTTTCAAAAGAAAATACCAGATCCCATTATCAATACAAACACAATCCTTTCACAGAACATGTTTTGCCATATTTTTAAGAACAGAAATCTGTGTGTGTAGTGGTATCCATCTACATAACTTACTGTTTCAACACCTGTAAGACTTCTCATTCTAACTTCGCTTTTCTTTCAAACCTTAAGTAAAGGTGTGACAAAGTTCCTGGCACTTCACAAAAAAACCCATGCTTCCTGCACTCCGATTTGATCAAATCTAACAACTGAACAAAACGTGATAAGAGATAGACTTACTCCCATTTAATTCAAAGGAAGTGGAATAATTTAAAGGACAAACCCTGAATGTTATCAATTTTTCACAAAGCACAAGAAATAGAAGTTTACGTTTCACTCTTTTCTCTTTCTCCTCGCATTGTTTTATCGTATACTTGTTCTTACTTTTTACAAGATAATAATACAAAAAGCCTAAGACTTTAATGCCTTATTGTATTTTATATAACCCCTTATATATGTTATATGTATCTCCTGAGAGAACACAATGGTGCCTCTGAGATGAAAAAAACTGGAGGACAGTTTAAAAGAGGTTTCAAACTTCTGAAGGAGAGAAGGAGGCTTAAAAGGAAGACAGAACTATATACATCATCTTAAATAGCATGTATTTTACATCATGTACATAAACGTGCCATCAGTGTTATAGAAGAACAGTACCTGTACACAGCCCAGCTTCAAAAGCAGGTCCACCCTCTTTAACTTGTTTAACGAATATGGTATCCATTGGCTCCAGTCTATTTCTTTGTTTTCCTGAGGAAGAAAGAATATTTCTTAAAAGCATTTAATTATGCTGCATTACAATGCTTTTACCTTAAGAATTATTTTGAAATGTAATCCTGCCATGTTCTTCAATACATTAAATACTCAAGTTCAATTTCGGGTGAAGGAAGGGAGACAGACTAGGAGTCCTAAAGACAGCATTTTGTTTGGCTACACTAAAGAATTTGTAGGTGTCGGAGGGGGAAGGGGGAGGAAAGAGGTGTGGAAACAGATGTATCTCAAAATCTCAAACTCAAACTTGCCAATATGTCCCACTAAGTGGTATTTTCAGGTTAATTTCATCATCTCATTACTACTTTATGCTCATGACGATTTCTACACTATTCAGTATGAATTATCCCTTCCTATTCTGGATTCCTATCTGACATAAGATATAAAGCCAGATAAACTGAGTAAGAATTAGTAGTCTAAACTGAAAAATAGAAATTTAAAATATTTCCTTAGAAGGAAGAAACAGTGTGGATTTATAGTCCTCATCAAACTTTAACACTGATTTTCCAACAGCGTTTTTAGATGCTCCAAGATGTAGTCTAAAATTTTCATGAATATCTATCAAAATTCAAAAAGTAGTGTAGAATTCAAAGTAAATTATGTCTGCACATGTCCATACATACACAATACAAATGTAGGAGTTAATCTACAGTATTTAGACACCACAGCACTTGTTTCTTCTTGCCTTCTCAGTACACATTTAATTTCTATGCTTCCAGAAAGACAGGTAGCTTGAGCTTTTACATGCATGCCACAAACCTAAGTAATTCTCAGTTGAAGTAGCCATCACTTCCAAATGTCAAGATGGGAGGGGAACCACAGTAAAACAAACAAACAAAGAAACAACCCAAAACAAAACGAAAACCAACCCACAGACCACAAAAACCACCCCCAAACCAACGACACCTCCCTTCCCCGAAAGAAAATCCAAAACACCACTGCAACAGAAAAAAACTCCAGTTATCTGCAGGTTAAAATGCAGTGATGCTGTCCTGAGCTGCATCTGTCTGTACAGCTTCTACACCACTTCAGTGGTATAATATGCCAGTGAGCTAAAAACAAACCCAAAAAACATCCCACACAAACAAACAAAAAACACACCCAAAAAGAAGACTTAATTTGTTTTACAGCGTTACCGGTCCCTCTTGACATCCCTGTCCTACGTGGTGCAAAACATGAGCACTGACAGATCCACTGGCAGAACCACAAAGGTTACAGCCGGACAAGCTTTCATGGTGCCAGTGCTGGTTTTCACAGCCTCGGTCCCTCCCAACTCCTAGCACCAGTTACTACTCTTGGAGCACACTCTCAGCTGGGAAGTATCACCCTTTGGAAGCGACACGATGAACCAGCCCCTGGAACTGAGATGGACTGAAAGTAAATTGGGTCTGGGTTCCAGATCACCAGGAAACCATGGAGAGGGTGGGATGAACTGCAGAAAAAGCAGGACAGCAGGAGGGAAAAAAGAGATTGCTTAAAACTGGCACTGCTGACAGGAGAAACACTCCTTGAAACTGGAGGATTAGGTTTTAATCACTTCTTCAGTGATTAATCTTTGACTTAGGCACAAATGGCACTGATTCTGGAAGTACTTTTGCTACAGCTTTAAATATCCCACCTGGCCATGTTTACTACACCACAGTCTTATTTACTAACTATAAATAAGGTGCCCTCCCCTTACCCCTATTTTGGCTGTTTCCATATAGGGAAAGTTGATTATCTGAACAATTTTAAATATTTGCACAAAACCAGAGTTCTGACTCTGATTCCCATTTTTCAAATGCAAGTTTTAGCCTTATGTCTTCATTCTGCAGACCCTCAGTGTCCTGTCACTTTACCACAAAACGGCTTACTCATATGGCTCTCAATGGCCTCCTCAAAATAACTCCAGATTGGTAGAGAACAAGCAGAAAGTTGATTTGACAGAATCAGATAACTACTATATACAAAGCAACTGAATTACAAATCAAGAAACTCCAGCTGGCAGCTCAGCCCCCAAATACCTTAAAATTTGATTAGCAGGACACAGCTTTTAGACATACAAGATGCTCTTTGTGCACCTAAGTTAATATCTGTCATTCTTAATCTGCTGATTTAAACAGACACTGAACACATGATGGGTCTTGTCCTTTAAGAGGCAGTAACGCTTCAGCAAGTTTAGACAGGCTCTGGGAATAGTTTACCCAGATGCCATGAACAAAAAGGTTACTTCAACCACTTAGAAAAGCGAAGTATGACCTCCTGTAGGACAACCAAACACCCTTCCCAGTGTTGTCACTTCACTTTTACTGATGAGATTTACAATCCCAAAAGTGACAATAAAAATAAAAATAACAGAGTACCAGAGTCTTCTCCAATCTATATGGTTTTATGTTTCTGTGATTAGGAAACATTTGTTTACCAAGAAGACGGTTAAGCACTGGAACACGGTTCCTAAAGAGGTGGTTGATGTGTGAAGCCTGTCAGAGTGTAAGAGGCATTTGGGCAATGACCTTAGTACCATGCTTTAACTTCTGGTCAGCCTTAATTGGTCAGGCAGTTAGACTAGACGATCGTTTCTATTGGCCAGTGCTCACTACTGCATACTACTTTGCCTCCTCCCTCCTTCTCCAGACTTTTGTAAATAACTTCATAATTAAGCATTAAGTTGCAGTCTACCAACAAATAAGACAAGTTCTCCAAATCTTCAGCTGCAAGTGAAAAACAAGACATCACGCACACACAAAGAACAGGTGAAAACATGGGCTGCCAGGAACACACTCATGTGCAAGGAAGCTGTGCAGATGAAAAGCACAGTTTCTGTGAAAAATAATTTCATGTTTACTTCATTTCTCCACAAGTGCCGCTGTAAACAGAGATGCAGTCTTATGTAAGGGCAATAAAAGAAACAGAAGCATATGAAGTTGCTACGTACACAAGTTAGCTGACCAGAAACTGAAAAATGGCCCATAAACTTGTCCCTTCCTTTATCCGCCTTGTAAGCACACAAAAATCTCCAGCATGAGTAAATGGTCACTGGTCAGGATAAATTTGAACTCAAGTTGTTTTTCAAGTTGTTAGTTTTACTAATAGATGGACTAAAATACTCCTTGCAGTGCAACCACTCCCTTAAATTATGCCATTCAAATAAAAATGTGGCTGTAGAGAAGGCAAGCTGGTGTCTGAACATTCACTTCAGAGATTTAGTATAATCAAAAATAAGGAAATAAAAATGAATCACCAAGTATACAGAAGGCTCAGGGCGAAAATTCATTGGCTTAAACAAGGATATTAAGGTATCAGGAGAGTCTTTATGAGGCCCTTAATCTAAACGACCAAAGTTGAGTAGTCTGAGAAGCACAAACATCAGTAATCAAATGCAAAACAAATACAAAAATTCAGTTTATTCCAACAAGATTTTTTCCTAGCCAACACACACATTTTTCATAACTGCATGCAAGTCTTCTAATTAGTCAGCAATTTTCAATCAAACAAAATAGTAATTGCTACCTTCAATAACCAGTGAGATCAAAGTAGAATCTACAGAATTAATAGTATCTTGTTTCAACAATTGTTCAAATAAATGTCAAATAAAATTCAAGTCTTTCATCATAATACATATATTTATCATTACTTATGATCTATCCTTTATACTACCTGGACCTACTGAGACTACAAGTCAATACCACCTTCACAGTCCAACATGGGAAAGTTAAGTTTCCCATTGTAAAGTCAGAAGGAAGCTTTCCTGACACGTTTGAGGTGCCAAAAGTAGCAGAAGGGAGTATGTTGCACTAGCACAGTCCTCTGATTTGCAAAATAATAAAATTCTAATATGCTCTTTCTCCCTGATACCAACGAATACTAAAAAAACCTACTTTTAAACAGTGCAGTAGAATTGAGTTGTTAATATTTATAATTGACTTACATTTTGGAGGGGAGAGGGTCACATAAAACAAAACTTTTCCTAATTCCCCTAAATTTGACATGGAAATGAATTTTATCCAGGTGCCAATTGTAGCTTAATCCCCTAAAATGCTAGTTTAGAATACAATGATACAAGGAACGTAACCAGTATTGTATCAAACGCGGTAACCCTAAGCTAGTTTTTAAGCTGCCCTTCGCAGACCAGACAGTACTACTATCCTGCTCTGTGATTCACCTGGAAAACAAAATGACATGGCAAAGGTTACATTATCAAATCTACCACCACACAAGACAGACCTCGCCTCTCTCTAGTCCTTAACCTTACGATATAAAACACAGCAGGTAGAACCATCTGAGTCATAAAGACTAGACAAAGGAGACTACCCTGACAAAGACCTTTTATAATTTGAAGCAGGGTAAAAACCAAACAAAAGAAACAAAATTAAAAAACCCACACCAAAGTGCTATTGCTGACACAGCTCTTCCTTTCTCTTTGGTCTGCAGAGCTCAAACCTGCAAGTGTTTTGGGACACAGTACAATACATACTTTCTTACAGTCTCTCCTAAGAATCTGCTGCCATTTCTCTTCTTTCTAGAGAAAAAAACCAATCAACCAAAACAAACAAAAAAAGCCCAACCAAACAAAACCACACAAAACAAAACAAACAACCCACTTTTGCTTAGGGCAGCTGAACCATACTTAGAAATCCTCACAGGTTCACAGAGTGGAATGGACCTCTAGAGATCACCT
>NW_010263625.1:5935-8799 GCF_000690775.1 Eurypyga helias | reverse complement strand
AAGGTGGTTTGGAAGAAACTGAGAAAATGGAAGAAGGGAAGGGGTCAACATCTTCCTTTTCCCCTTGTTTTCTTGAGATTGCTTCTCCAGGAAATAATTGAGGTATCAGACCTGTAGCTTGCGTTTAGCTGGCATGCCTTTAGGTTACGTGTTCTAACTGGAAATACCAAACACACATCATCTTCCCCGGCCCCCCCCCAACATTAATAAGCAAACAAACCCCACCGTGCACTAGAGCTGCATCCAGCATCCTCACTGCTGGATTAGTTGGTTTTGGCTCTGAAAAATGGGAACGAAACTCCTTAACTGGGTGCATTAAAGAGCAGGCGCTGGGCACGTGGGGGGTCTCTCAGCCTAGCGTGCACGTGCACACCGAGGGACAAAGGCACAGTCGGTAGATATATTAAAAAATGAATATTCACACAATTTCCCAGAAATAACATGCACGTGTAAATGAATTCTCTTAACTCATGATAATACCTTGATCCCTTCTAGGCATGCACGGTTTCTTGACTGGGGGGTGTGTTCGCTGGTGATCTCTGTTGGTCAGTTTGGGGTATTTGAAAGACCTTCACTCAGTTTGCCCATATATGGCCACTTGTGCTTTTGTAACAGCAATGGGGGGTGTGTTCGCTGGTGATCTCTGTTGGTCAGTTTGGGGTATTTGAAAGACCTTCACTCAGTTTGCCCATATATGGCCACTTGTGCTTTTGTAACAGCAAAAAACCAGGAGGTACAGCGCTGATGTCCCGCTCCCTTGGCACCTGTAGTTCTTTGGCAGGTAGACTTGCTCATCTTTGGCACACAGCTTTGCTTATCTTGTCTGTACAAAGTTTACACGGTGGGACCTGTTCTTTGTACGCCGGCTTTGGCATCGTATATACAGCGGTTCCAACAGTGTGATGGCTTAAATACACTGACTATTTTCACTTCAACCTCTGGTTGTCTTTTGATTCGAAGAGCTGGGAAGGGAGGAGTGATTGCTGGGTAGTGACTGCGGTTACCTTCACAACTGTTCACTACTCGGTGTGCTTACTGCCATGAAGTGGCCAGGCTTGGCAGCTCTTTTCTTGAGTCAGGCCCATGGCAGCCTGAGAGAAGAGCTTTGTCTATTCCCATTCTTTCCTTTAGCTGCTTTTTGCCTCCTCCCTTCTTAAATTTGGAACTCTTGCACATGCCGTTTCCTTTTACAGTCTTTCCAGCCAGTGTTCACTGGTAAGGTTTGACGCAAATTACTTTGTATTTCGGTATAATTGCAGAACACTGTTATTTAGACTTACAATGCCAATGCTGTTGATGTATGTGTAGTTGAGGACGCTGTTTCTGTCTTAGTCCAAGTCAGATGCACAGACAGATAGTATACCTAACATTTGCTCCTCTTTCAAAACTGCACATAAACTTATGGTATCCTTAGTACCACCTTCTTATTCAAAATGTATGGAAAAAGGACCAAGTAGCAAATCAAATGCAGATTTCCCTGTTTTTCTTAAGAAAGCAACATTGTTTGCGTAAGAGAAAGGGCCTTGTGCACAGAGCATATGTTCCTATGTCCGTGTGATTTTAAGTGTAGAAGTATGAATACAAGGGCTTGTATAGATTCTGGTTTATGCACAGACTGTGTTCTGTATTGCAGGCAAACTCTAAACATGTGAACACTTCAGTATTGGAGAGCAGTAGTTGTGTCACTCTACATTTTCTTCTTGGCTAGACTCCACTGTAATTCCAGTTCCCTGTAGGAATTATTCTCCATTTCTTGCTGATAGACCATGTGTGTAACCTAATGGTTGGACATGTACCGAAACATCTGAGAGGAGCATTAATACTTCATAGGAATTTAACTGGGAAAGCTCTCTTTATTAAAGCACGTCCCTTTTACTCACTTCGTGAAACACAAAGGGTCTGCAAGGGACTGGTGTGCTTCCTTAGCATCACTGCTGCTCATTGTGAGTAATTCCTACATAACTTAAACCCTGTAGTTACGCACTTCTGAGACATCTATCTAAAGGAAGCTGTTTGGTGGTGTAAAAAGAAATTAATTAGACTTAATGTTTACCAAGTGGATGATAATGTTGTGGCCTATACAGCTGTTCAAAAGGTGTAACTGCAGTCATTGGTATATATGCCTACACGGCTTGGGGGTGAACAGTCAGAACCCTGGAGAAACATGGAGCGTAGTCTCTAGTTTGGAGGCAGCCTTATCACCCTGGAAAGGCAGGAAACTGCAGCTGAAGGAGTACTTCAGCAGAGTCTTTTCCACTGTGACTGTTAAACGGGGCAGCTGTGCAGGTGGTCTTGTTCCAACGGTTGAAATGTCACCTTTTGACATGTGACAGCACGGCCACAAACCCTGTAAAACATCAGCACTAAGCTCACGACCATCCGAAATGGGCTTTAGGAAGTGGAAGACAATCCAGTGACAAAGATTAAAGGAATGGTTTGTACAGGGTGTTTCTACAAAGGTTGAAAGTTGCTTTTTTCTCTTGACCCCCTGTTGTGGTTTACGGTTGAAATGTCACCTTTTGACATGTGACAGCACGGCCACAAACCCTGTAAAACATCAGCACTAAGCTCACGACCATCCGAAATGGGCTTTAGGAAGTGGAAGACAATCCAGTGACAAAGATGAAAGGAATGGTTTGTACAGGGTGTTTCTACAAAGGTTGAAAGTTGCTTTTTTCTCTTGACCCCCTGTCGTGGTTTAGGGAAGTGGTGGAGTCCCCATCCCTGGAGGGGTTCAAGGAGCGTGTAGATGTGGTGCTTGAGGACATGGTCTAGTGGGTACGGCAGTGTTGGGGTGACGGTTGGACTGGATGATCCTAAAGGTCTTTTCCAACCTTAGTGATTCTGTGAATTACCACACAGTG
>NW_010263625.1:0-5774 GCF_000690775.1 Eurypyga helias | reverse complement strand
ATTGCCCAGAGTGCCCCCCCCCCGGCCGACTGACACACAGACAGGTCCCAGAGCAGCGAGACTCTGAGCTGGAGAGCCCACAGAGCCAGACCCCCAGGATGACAACACAACCTGGACAAAAACCAGCTGACCCCCACACCCACTCACAAACGAACCCACCCCACTGCCAACAATTGGGCCAAAATCTAACGAAGGAGCTAACAACCCAACTATCAAGCTAGCCCAAGTCTTTATGACCACCCCCCTCCCCCAGCCACTTCCTGCCTCTGAATTGTCCATGTGCCCTGAGCCTGATGTACCATGGGATGAAACGCTCCCTTGGCCGCTCCGGGCCAGCTGACAGCACTCTCCTATGATGAAAGGCTGCAAGAATTGGGCTTGTTCAGCCTGGAGAAGAGGAGGCTCCGAGGAGACCTCATTGCAGCTTTCCAGTACCTGAAGGGGCTACAAGGGTGCTGGGAGAGGACTTTTTACAAGGGTCTGTAGTGACAGGACAAAGGGTAACGGGTACAAATTGAAAACAGGGAGGTTTAGATTAGATATCAGGAAGAAATTCTTCCCGGAGAGGGTTGTTAGGCACTGGGACAGGGTGCCCAGAGAAGCTGTGGATGCCCCATCCCTGGAAGTGTTCAAGGCCAGGCTGGATGAGGCTTGGAGCAACCTGGTCTAGTGGAAGGTGTCCCTGCCCAGGGCAGGGGGGTTGGAACTGGATGGTCTTTAAGGTCCCTTCCAACCCAAACCATCCTGTGATTCTATGGGATGAAACGCTCCCTTGGCTGCTCTGGGCCAGCTGACAGCACTAAACAAAGCAGCTCTGCCCGCCCTGAAACCAGCACATCCCCTCCTCAAGGGTGAGACACCCATGGGGTAAGGAGATCGGAGACAGTCTAATACAGAGTCCTCTGCCATTGTGTCTTTCTCCCTCTTCTGCCTCCCTGGTGACCAGAGCAGGTGGAAGGATTAATGAAGAGTTTGGCTGCTTGCTTGGGAAGACCTGTTGGGTTAGCACATAGAAGGAAGACATAGTATGACCAAAAGACCGCACGCTCTCAATCCTTCTCCTAATACGTTGGGGTTTTTGCATCCTGGATTCATAGCTTAGGGTTTATTTGGTTGGGGTGTTTGTGTTTGGCATCTATGAAAAAGTACCACGATAATTCTAAGAAAAAGCAGATGTCTCAAAATGTGCCCAGCATTCAAGCTCAGTTATTAACTGATGATCCTCAAATCCTCCCCCCCATTTTGCAGATGACAGAATTCCTTCACCCTCAGGTCACCAAGGTCAACGAGGCTCTGCGGTTTTCACCTCTGCAGCAGCCTGATCAGACTGGGTTCCTAATTCTGTTTCTATTGACTAATGAGATTTTCCTTTCCCTTTTTTTAGTAAGCCTTACATGTTCTGATTAGACCTCTCAGCTGTGCATATATCATCTCTCCTTTCTAAATTTGTTGTGTCATTATAACCCCACGTTAACCGGCATTACGTGTCACAAAGCACAGAGTTAGCTTAAAGAAAATAAGAGACACTTGCTTAAGGAAAAAAGGAATAAAAAAATACAAATTTCTTAATGCAGGGCTTTTGCCACATTTCGTTAAGAAACAAAAAGCATGAAGGCTGGAAAGTGAATAATACAGAAATAAATACATAACAAGGAAAGGTCAGGGGAAGAGAAATATAAAGCAGCTTGTACAATAAGTACGTGTAAGTTTAGTTGCCCTGCAGAACTGTTTTTCATGTCTAGGTATTTTCCAAGTAAAATATCGGCTGAGATTTCCACACATGGGTGCCTAGTGAGGAACCTCAGCCCCAGGATTTGGGAAACCAAGCTGCCAGCCTGCAGCTCCAGTTTATGTTAGCTAGTGAGCACTGTTATCAGAACAAGACATCCTCTACCTTTTGGTGGCCAAATAGGGAATGAAAAGCAATTTGCCACACATTTCCCTTAAGCTTAAAATAAACAGTCCAGCCTGATACATTGATTTATGTTTAAATAGGTAAATAAATAAATAAAGTGTCATGCCTATGTCATCAGCTGAGATTGCTCTGCCATACTGCCATTTTCCATTTTGGGGAGATCATAATCTTGGCATTCAAATTCAGTATTCAGTTTGCTGCCCAGTCTGACCAGTGACACCCATCCACGTGGAACTGCTGCCAAGCCATTTAACCCCTTAAATTAGAAAGGAATAATCCCTGTGAAGCGCTTCCCATTTGTCTTCACTGTCGTTCAATTAATTTCTGTCCCCTCCTTCAATCTGTCAGTTTTATGACTAGACAGAATATTAAGTGTAAGCTCCTGGCAATATCCCAGTTTTAAAGCTACATCTTGGGTGTAATTTTTTAAATAAATTGAGAAAAAGAAAAAAACTTTCTTTTCTTTGGGGGGGAAAAAAAAATCTGCTCTAAGATTGAGTACACTGCTCCTGTCAGAGCGCTCTGTCTTACTCTTTCTGGAGCAAGGATTTTCTACTTTTTTTTTTCCTCTCTGGTTTGTGCTAGTTTAGACTTGAGAAAGAAACTTGGTTTAATCTTTTTCAAAGTTTGTAGCCTAAATAGAATTCTTACTCAGTAGCATATGCTATGTTAGCACAGAGTAATATTTTTGAGTATGGCATTTTGAACTATGTGTTGCTAGATGGTAATTTCTCACGTTGGTCAGCCTAACCTCTCTATAGTTTCCGTGAACATAATTTATGCAAATCTAATTTTAATTATTAATGAAGCTGAGCCCAGCCTTTCCTTATTGGAGTAAAGGACCAAGAAAGACAGCAAGAATGCTTGTTCAGCGTACTGTTCCCTGGCACGGGACAGGTTTCGTTTTGCTGGCATTTCACCTCGGAGTGCAGTGCAGGGAGGGGAGAGAAACTCAGCTTCCAGGGTTCATTGCTGTGGTTTATGTCACCCACTGAATATAGAACAGAATTCTGCCAAGCGACACAGTAATTCCTATGTGAAAATAGATGCTGTGCTAGCAGCTGCCTGCTTTGATATATGGGCTTCAGCAAGGAGGCAGTCACATGACCCTGACATAAAATTGTCCAATTCCTTGTGAAAGTTCTCTGTATTTTCAGTGAGCATCAGCAAATGAAGCCAAGCAGCTTTACTTCATGAAAGGGCAGGAAACAATCCGTGATGTCATTTCGGTATGGATTAACGTAATAATTGCCTTTCTGGTTCGTTTTTTAAGCTGCTAGCCTTTAAAAACTGATAGTGGTCACTTGTCTATGCACAAATCAAACATATCTTTGAGTCTTTTGGAGTGGTGAATTGCAGAGGTTATTGGCATTGCAGTTGTAGCTGCTCATCGTTGACCGAGCACTGTCATGGTTTAACCCCACTCAGACACTCACTCACTCATCCCCCCACCTGGTGGGATGGGGAGAAGAACTGGGGAAAAGAAGGTAAAATGCATGGGTTGAGATAAAGACAGTTTAATAGAACAGCAAGGAAAGAGAAAATAATAATAATGATAAAAGAATATACAAAACAAATGATGCACAATACAGTTGCTCACCGCCCGCTGACCGATGCCCAGCCAGGTCCCAAGCTGCAGTCGCTGCCCCCTGGCCAACTCCCCCTAGTTTATATACTGGGCATGATGTCATATGCATGATGGCATGATGTCAAGACTCCTTGCAAAGTATGGAATATCCCTTTGGCCAGTTTGGGTCAGCTGTCCCGTCTGTGCTCCCTCCCAGCTTCTTGTGCACCTCCTTGCTGGCAGAGCATGGGAAGCTGAAAAGTCCTTGACTCAGTGTAAGCACAGCTTAGCAACAACCAAAACATCAGTGTGTTATCACATTATTCTCATGCTAAATCCAAAACACAGCACTATACCAGCTGCTAAGAGGAAAATTAGCACTATGCAGCCAACACCAGGACAGGCATAGCGAGATGGTCTTTGTGCCGTGCCATCTGATGCTGGAGCTTATCTGTACTGGGAGCAGGAGGGATAAGAGACTCTCATTTCCTACACAAAGGGAGGATCCTGCTTCTTTTCAAAGATACTTTTAGCATTAAAGGAGAAAACTTGCTCTGTTCTTCACTTGAAAGAGATGCAACAGGAATTAAGAGCCTGAGAAGGCTGCCTCTGTCTTAGAAATCAGCTGAATAATGAAATTACGAGTTGAGTAACACTGTAACAGTATGCAAAATAAAGAAACTTGATAGAGAAGGGAATCTGTAGTTTTTCTTCGTCTTCTTCCACAGCATATGGCAAATCAGTATGCAAAACAGTTGAAACCCCAAAAGTTCCCAAATGCTGCTCTTGTGGTGCATGCTTTGGCTGTGGAACTCACTGCTGTGAGATAGCCAAAGACAGTTTGGGCTGCTCTGTGATAAGACTGGTTAAATTTCACGTGAAAAGAAAAATCTCACTTGATTTGTGACTTAATCTGATCTTTGTCTCTAGGAGTCAGCTGACATTCTTAACTTTCATGGGTTCCTTTTGCTTACTGGGCTTCATGTGGCTATGTCTCTGGTGTCAGCACATTGTTAAAGGCAAGCTGCTGAAGCGGCAGGGACTTCACGTTTATCCAGTATGGCAGTTGTTCTGCAGTAGAATCCTAGAAATTATGGTACAGACTTGGAAAAAAGACAAGATTGGCAATTTACCCTATGCCTTCACAGTGCCGTAAGGCATCGCTTCATGTCCTGGTAGCTTCTGATCCTACTTGGAGCTGCCCAGTCTCTGTGGGGTAGTATCAAAGCGCTTTAGTCACGGATCACGCCCGAGTCCTGTGCTGTTGGTACTAACAGGGGAAAGGCTCTAGTTTTCTTAGGCACCAGCAGCTGCTGTTTGGGGCAATTTAGGCTACGACTGTTTTCCATTAACCTTCTTACAAGTAGCGGTAGTGCAGCTTCAGTGACGCAGAATTACCCAGCGCAGGAAGAGTTCCATGGCCAACTAAGGTACTGTCATGCTACAGCACCGCTGTTCTTTACCCAGGGAGAAACGAGGTGACATTTGGAGCAGAATTCTCCTACCAGCTACGAAGCAGTTCTTTCACGGTGTCATGCACTTGTCTCATGATGTCTTCTCACATTTAGAAAATGGTCCTGCGTGTATATTTTAAAATCATAACACTAATTAAGAGGGATCTTAATAGAACATGAGGGAATAAATATAATTTGAATACCTTTGTGAGAAAGCACGGCCCAGAGGTTTTACTAACAAAATGCAGTGGAAAAGAATACTGAATATAGTACAGTAGTTTTGAGGATGTCTGTTGTTCCTCCCCTACTGAAATACAGAGTACCAGCTCAACACTATTCTTTGTTCTTGCTCTCCATTTGTTTCGGCATTTTTTGTTTGCTACCTTTTCTTTATTAAATGGGGATGGGGGGGGAGGGGGAAGGATTTATTTCTATGCTTATCCTTCATCCTCTTTAGCTTTGTTGGTTCTTATTTAGTCACTGTGCTCTGACCTGAATGCAGTAAGCAGGGAGGGGACACAAGCATGACAGCTGACCCAAAGTGACCAAAGGGATACTATGTGCCCTGGAATGTCATGCTCCGAACAGGAATTGAGGGGAGATGGATTTGGGAAGGCTGCCACTGCTCAGACACTGACTAGGCATTGGTCTGCTTGTGGGAAGCGGTGACTACATCACCTCCCCCCTCCCCCTGTCTTTCCTTCACTTACTGTCTTGATCTCAACCCACGAGTTTTACGGCTCTTACCAACCCCGCTGGGGTTGGAGGGGGGTGAGTGAGATACTCTGTGCCCACTGAAAAAGCACGAAGGAAAGCGTGAAGGTACCTTCCGCCGCGG
>NW_010263624.1:0-24647 GCF_000690775.1 Eurypyga helias | reverse complement strand
TGTTGGGTTGATAGTTGGACTAGGTCTTATAGGTCTTTAAGACCTTAGCGATTCTGTAAATAACAGTGAAAGAGTTTGGATAGCAAATACATGTGCCATGTTTGCCCATAACTTGCAATTAAATAATGTAGTAATAGAAGTATTTATTATATTTCTGTAAGCATGGTGCATTGAAACCTGTACACAATTCTGTGAGTAGGTATTGGGCCATGCAGAGACCTAGGCCTTTACTTCTACTCTCCTGATCATCATATAGAGTATACAGGAACACTACCTGTGATATTATACTTGTAATGCTGCCAAAGACTGTAAAATACAGATTAATACTATGCAAGGATAAAGTGTTCTTGAAAATGTGTCTATGGTACTGAGCACAGAACACCTTTCTGAGTCTTTCCTGTCATAGTTCTAGGATTTCTAAATAACATCCATATTCTTGTGCTGGCACATAAATCAATTTGCCTGTTTTCCTATCATGCATAACTGCAGGGAGCTAGCAACAAAAGGAATATTGAGACAGCACCCTTCCTACATTTTAAAGAAGCAGAGGTGGTCAGACACTGTGAAGAGTAGGTGCTTCTAAGTAGAAATATTTTCAGAGTTGAACTGAGCACTGTGTTCCCAAATAAGCACTAATACATTATAATTATGTGCTAGGATGTTGAGGTTAAAAAAGAGACATATAAATTTACAGAGTGGTAGAGGTTGGAAGGGACCTCTAGAGATCATCTATTCTCTTGCCTATACAAACTGGTGTGGAGCTTTCCAAGCCTGGCATTCTTCCAGAGTTAATAATGCTATAGTTTTTTACTAATAATGGAAATCTGGACTGAACACTACGTGAGCTGATCATTTTTCCAATCTGCACCAGCAGTCAACACAAAACTTCCATGTTAAAGGTTATTTATTGTTCCCCAAGCTTATATAAGCAGTATTTTAAAAAATAGTGTATAGCTATTAAATTAACACACTCCTTTTCTTACTCATTGTAAAGATTTCTTAGATGTTGAAATTTATACCCTCAGGTGCCTTATGCTCAGTTAAAAGAAAGATGCTCTTTCAAAGGCTGTTTGTGTAAACAATCTAATTGCTCTCCGGAAACATAGCACCACCCTATCACATAACATTGAGCATGGAAAGCCTGCACTGAAGTGTGCTGAATCACCATGTTTCCTCTGTAGAACAGAAGAAGAAACAAGCTGCAAAGGCAAATGGTCATTTAAAAAAAAAGAAGACACCAACCAAAAAAACCCCAAAAAACCGAAGCCTGACACATCTCTTAAATATCTCTAAACTGTACCAGCCATCTTAAAGTTATAAATCCAGTCAAAATAGTTGCTGAGTGAATGACCCTAATACTGGTTTTGAGAGCAAAGAGAAGAGTGATGCAAGCAGTGCTCATGAAATCAAAGAAAGACAGTATCAGTCCAGATTTTGTGGATCAAGTAATTTCTAAGGTACCTACACATTGTGTGAAAGTGCTGGTTGTGGTTACTCGTAAGCTACTCTTTGTGTGTCTTCTCTTCAACAGCAACAATAGATTGCATTTGTCATAAACATGCATAGTGCAAATTTGCATTGCTGGTTTTGATCCTGCAAGATCTGAAAGTGTCATGTTCTTTCATTATTGAATTCAGAGATTATTTTTTCATTCGTTACCATGGTAACAAAATGGTAACTGGGTTCCTATTTTCATTTTACATTAATAAAAGGCTAAATATTTTAAGCAGCAGCAACTGTGTCCTATGAAGCCTTGATGCTGTATAACAAGAAGTCTTGTGATTCTCTGAAAATATGGGTTTTGGAATTAATGCTTTGTTTTAAGCTGTTAGGGCTGCTTATCTGTCTATTTGGATGTAGTTAAAGACAATCCATTAAGAACTGTAACTCTGCATTAGTTTAAATGCAAGGACAAATCAAAATTGCCAATGTTCTGTAAGATTCCTTTATATAGACCTCAATGTTGAGATACTGATGGGTGTTTAAGGTTCTCCAGTAACTGCCTCCAAGTCTGTTAACCTGCACATTGCAAACCCTATGGTGCTTACAGAAAGGTATAAAGGGTGGCAGAGGTATTAATAGCAGCAGCTCAGTTCCTCCAGGGTGAAGGAGTAAAAGAGGCAATAACTATTGATTATTCCATTAGCCAGGGAATTGCTTTAACCATTTTCGAGATCTCGGGTCTTCCAGTCTGACGGAATGAGACCAGATGCAGGAAGAAAATGGGTCTCAGTAAGATTTTATCAAGGTTAATAAAGTTCTGGTGGAGATGGAAACTGCTGTACCTGGGGTAAGAGTCACCCTGAGCATGTGCAACTGGTGATCGCGGTTTGCTCTTTTCCCAGTTTTTTGAAGGAAGTCAGTAATTAATATCTTGTGGGAGTGCAACCCTCAGTACGATGCAGAGCTCTTGAGGCATAGTCCTGAGGATTATATGAGAGTGGAACCTTCCATGTTATCAACTGAATGTCAGTATTGTCTCCTGGCATTGTAGGACAAACATAGCAGACATAGGTAGAACTGGCAAGAAATTTTCTAGAAAATCTGCTTTTCCTTAAAAATTTTAATTTGTGTAATTTACCCATTTCAATTCAACTTTCGTGAGAAAGGATTCCTCATCTCTCTGCTGGGGTATCTCATGAAACTGTGGCATGCAAGAGAAGTGGAGAAAAGAATACTGTATAATTACCAGTAGCTGTTTAGTCACCTAGGAGAATCAGTGGGAAACAGATTCAGGGAGACCAAATTAAGAAGCTGCTGTGTACAGTAGCACAGTGGTGATTCTGAAGCAGAGTTCTGGGTCTTCTAGTTTTGCCATGAACATATGTTAGTTTCATCTTGAGGTAAAACAGGAATTATTTGAAATCTTGGAGTGTTATAGAACAAGACAATGATTACATCTGCACATCTGAATACAGGGCATCTCATGACTACCTTACACATGGGTGTAGATGATGGGCAATTTGAGTAGAGAACAGATAGGGTTAAGCTGTGTGTTAAGGATACAGAATCAGTCTATAACTGGACCATGCATTTCATTTGAAATAGGGGAAGCAGGTTAGACAGAATATTCAGTTCATAATGCAGGGCAGATGCAAACATTCCATATATGTAACATATCCAAAAGAACATGACTAAGTCACATAAGGGCAGAAAGGTCTGGTCTTTAGCTAGCTTCCAATTTAGGAAAGGGATTCACATTCTGAAATTAAGTTCATTACACTCTTCTAGACAAGTTGACCAGAGACGGTGACCAAATTGGAGGTAACTGAGTCTATTGTTGGACCTCCTGGGAGACTTTGCAGGCATCCCTGCTCAGTATGTTTAAACAAACTGCAGTTGATTAACACTTAACATCACAGATTCATTGAAAATTCAGGTGGAGAGGGAGCTTAGCGGGTCATCTGGTCCAACTTTCTACTCAAAGCAGGGCTTACCTCCACTTTTTATGTAACTTGTATTTTTATCTGATTGCTAAACTTCTGGTGATCCTGGTTTGGCTACATTAAAAAAATATTGAAGAAACAGTAAGTTAGAAGTACTCATCTAATGTGCCAGCTTCTTCCCCATGCCATCTCTAGGAGCACACGGCCTTGATTTGCCAAAACTTGCTTGTCTCTTGTGTTTTATGAGGCAGATACAGTTTCTATTGATAAACTTTGGGAGTGAAAAACTCCTCAGGAGAGAGCATATAGTTCAAACACCTGATGCCTGTGCTGTTAGAAGAGCTCCCTGGAGCTTGAGGGCTTGCCAGAATCCCTGTGCTTCTGCACAGTTCTCACAAAGGCCTGGAGATCTTTGAGGATGCTGCTGTATCCCCAGGGGTCAGGTATTCCATGGGGAGTAAATTCAACGTATTTATGGACACTCCGAGCGTCTGAGTGCTTTAACCATACCACCCCTGAAACACAATAGTAATAATCCTAATGAACCCATTTCTGCAAATATGAAATTCCCAGGCACAAACAGCCAAAGAAGATTAGTTTTGGTTTTAAATGTTGAGATGAAAATGGAATTGAAATCAGACAAATGAGGTGAAGTGCCTTACAGATTTATCAAAACATATTCCTGATGTTAGTTACCGAAGTACTGGTTTCTCAGGCTCATTCAGTCTTTGCCATAGACATTCAGGCTGCTTGTGGGGAGAGAAGGGTATCCACGACAAGCTGTCCGGATAACCCAACTAAGGCATCGTTATGTCTCTGTCTTTACTGACCGCAAGGAGTTTGGACAACTCTGAAGGCCATCCAGTGCTTTGGAAAAGCTGAGCCAGCAGGATTCGCGGAGAACATGGGAGTCCCACCATTGTCACTGAGAGAAACTGGCACTTCTATTGTGCTGTTCATGCCACAGAAGTCTCCATTATTTCTGGCTGTAGAGTTGTCAATATGAGATGGACATCTGCATTTTGGGGCTTAATACGGTGGCTTAAACACAGGAACCTAGCAGTAAGAAGTGCCCTAGGGGGGTCTCCACCCTGGCTCCTAGTTGCAGTTTGAGAAGGATTTGGGTCTCCCATGTGTCCCTTGCATATCTGCTAGCTTCATGTGGACATCAGAGGTATCCCACAGAGACCTGTGTGTGACAGACTGAACTGAGCTCCTAGCAGCTAGGGACCTGAATAGCTCTCTTGCTTCCACCATTTGTGACATCTCTATTGACTGTAACAGTTTATATACATGGCAGAAATGCAGAAAACTACTCTTAGTTTTCTCACTCTTACAATGAATCTCACACAAAATGATTCAAGAGGTTTAAATGCAGGTGTCTGAATAATAGACATTAAAACGTAGATGAAATAGATTTCATGTTAGCTGACCTGAAGAGATGCCTGAATCACTCCTTCAAAATATGAGCATCACAGTAGCGTTTACGGTGGTGGAGACATCATCTTTTGCACAGTATCATAATGTCAAAGATTTGTTCAAGAAGTGTAAGACCTGGTTTCTCTCTGCTTCCCAGCATCAACAGTCTTGAAACCAAACCCTAGGACTGTGATTTAATCACTACAGTATTGATAAAGAATTTATTGACTAACTCGTTTCAAACACTAAGACTGAGGAGGACCTAAAAGTCTCCCATCTAAAAATGGAGTTTTAAGATCTATTCAGTGGTTTCAGTTGAAGTAGAAATAGCCTGACCTCATTTAGCTGGACCATTAGGAGATTCCCTGGTAACATCCTAACTTCTGCTAGCTAAGCCAGGTCACTTCTCAGCATGTATGAAATATTTTCTGTAGGTATGTATGGAATTCTGTCATCCAGATAATAGAGACACTAACTAAATGCAAAGACCTTTGCAGTCTGACAGGATGGTTAGCACATGATCTGAATCACTTAAGCCTAGCCATTTATCAAGTCTACCTAAGGTGTTGAAATGGGCACTGTGGATATAACCCTTACAGACTTACAGATTTATTGTTTTGTATACTAAATAAATGTTTAAAAGTACGTAAAGCAGATTTGTTGTAGACAAGACTTTGAAGCCACAGAAAATATACATCAAAGATTCCTGTTACCTATGAATGCCTGGTGTCACCGAGGGTCTTTCTGGTTACTTAAAAAGAATAGCAGTATTATACGTTTTCATTAGTGAGAATAAGTAATATGGATCCAAAGAGTGTCTAGAATGATCTTAAACATGTATCTCATACACCTCTGTCAGCTAAATAACAAGTGTGTCTATGTGGTTTAGAAAGACATCCTCACAAGGAGGATTGGCTATAAAAGGTGTTGTTTAAAAAATTTACTTCATAGATTGTGCAAAACCTTCAAAGAGATTATTCTACATTTAGGTCATTTGCTTGACAGTGTTTATTTTTTCTTATTAATAGGCACCACAAGGCCACATAAGGAGGGGGAAGTCCCTGGTGTGGACTATATTTTTATCACTGTTGAAGATTTTATGGAATTGGAGAAAAGTGGAGCGCTCTTAGAAAGTGGAACATATGAAGGTAAGCACACCTTTACTGATAAATCCGTCTCGTGTTTCCATTATGCTCTTTTCTGACGTGGTGGAACTGCACTGGGACATCCCATTGCAAATGCATTATTGTTACTGTTACAGAAATTTATGAAGACCCATATGGCAATTATGAAAACGTTTTCATACGTAAAAGCTAAATGCAGATGGTTCATTGTAATTTTATACTGGTTAAGGAAAACAGGATAATACATTGCACTTATATGAAAGACTAGTTCTTTATGCCAAATATTTGATATTTCCACAAAATTTAAGCAAACAACTGCTTCTCTAACATAGGACAAACAAACTCTACAACAGAAA
Organism: Eurypyga helias; assembly: GCF_000690775.1. Lineage (NCBI taxonomy): Eukaryota > Metazoa > Chordata > Aves > Eurypygiformes > Eurypygidae > Eurypyga > Eurypyga helias. The sequence goes on along the minus strand of NW_010263624.1, from coordinate 18,362 downwards.
TCAGTTTGTCTGACACCTTTCCTTTCCGTGTGTGATCCTGCAAATACCAATCTGTATCAGAGGTTGAAACCTCACTAAGTAAAACAGGAAGGATTTGCTCTGTCATGTCTTATGGCATTTATAAGGTTATTGAAAAGAACTCATTAATTTTGTAATATGAGAGTGATAGGAGCTGTCCTAATGACTGTATTGGAAAATGCCTGTATGTGGGGCAAAGAGCCAGTGTCTCACTGCAGAACAGTGCTTCCCAGGAGAACTGATGATTCATCTGATTTTAAACCTTTTCCATAACACAGCTATCCTGAAAGTGAAACTACTATAAATGGAAGGACAGTTACATAGCAGGGCATTTTAATAAACCAGAATAATGCTATACTATTTTAAATCAGATTCTTTTAGAAATACACTAGTATTTCAGATAACAGAGTAATGGTTAGGTCTTTTCACTGTAATCTTCAAAATGACAAGTACCACCCTTTATATGAAAAATATGACCTGTACATATGAGAATACCTGGGTGAGTAGAGCCATTTACAGGAAGCAGACCCATATTTTTACCTTGTAGCAAAAGAAGCAATGAAGACCTTTTTGTCCTGAGTTTGTCCCTGTCAAGAAAAGTATCTGAAGATAAATAAGAGGCTATTCAGCCCAAAGGAAATCATTAGCTATGTTATAAATAGCAGGAAAGAAGGTAATCCTTTCTCACCTAATCAGCACAAAGTACCCATTGAAAACTAAATAAATTTTCATAAAGAGTTATATCAATACAGAAATTGTAACAAAGATTTACGCTAAAGAAGGTCAAATAAATTTTCCCGTCCGACTTTTTTCCCTACTGACACCTACTGAAACATTAATACAACACCACAATTTTACGTGTACCAGACATTTCATTAAATAACAAGCCTTCCTTGAAGTATCATTTTTACCCTAAGTGTTTGAAACTAACCTTAAAGAAGCTAAGTGTAGCACGAGTCTGTCATTGCATGACCATGTAATTTCATTAGTTCGTAACAAGTTTGTGGAGATTGAACTGCTAGGGTAGGTTAACTCGCAGCTCTCTTCTGTCCCTCGAGGGATGCAGAGAGGTGTCTTTTAACACCAGCAACCAGAGCTGGTTGGGCAGCAAGGTGACGTATTGGTTGGGGAATTCTGCATGGCTCCTTCCGTTGGCTGCGAACCTAGCTGAAGAGAGGTCCAAAGTAGTGACTGTGCATTGTCTCTCACGTCCCTTGCAAATCACTGATGACAAGTTCACTGAAGGCAAGAAGTCAGAAACTAAAAGCAAAACAAAAAAATCTCAACAGACTAATTTTTGCATAAATCCTGTCTTTGATTTCTGGGTTTCCCAATCACCAGATGTTTATTCTGACAAATAATAGATAATGTGTTATCTATGTATTATGGAATGTAATAGGTTACACATAAGAAAGTGTACCTAGTTCATAGGTGCTGTTTCTCCTGTTCCCATACAAAGACTTTTAGACAGGACATTAAAAATTTACACCCCCATTTCCCAATTAATTCCTCATGACTGTAGCACTTTTCCTTGGGAAAAGATTTTTCTAGTCACTCAATCACAAGTTTTCCTGAGCACTTTAAGTCTGCAGTGGTTAAGTTTACTGGTGACAATTACACTGACCACAGCAAAGAAATTTTCAATTCCCCTCACTAAGAGAAGATGACTTGTAAATCCTTCCGTAGAGCAGCAACCTATGAGCACACGCATGTTCTAGGAGATGAATGTTCTCTCCTTATCAACGCTGGTTATCATGCCTCTGAAACAAACCAGCCTTCTTTTTCATGATTCTCAGTGTTAAGTAAATCTACAAACAGATCTGTTAGTAGTTATTTCTTTGTCTCAAAAAGATCATTCTGTATTTAGTTAAGTTTCTGTATTTTAGCTGAGTCGGTCTGTGTTGGTTGTCAAACCACGGCCAGTTTGTCTCTACCAGAAAAATGACTTAAAGCAGGGACTTCTCATTTAGTTGAGATAAAAAGACAGACTCTGTGGATGTGTGTTGTTTTTCATCACTTCTTGACCGAATCAACCTTTCTAGTCAAGTCACCTTCTACTGTATGAATTCCAAAGAGAATCGGAAGCATCCAGGTAAAACAGAGAAGGAGACCAAATGAATCTGAGCCTTTGTATTGTTCATTATTGTTCTCAGTATTTTTTGGAGGGAGGATATTTTCTAATAGTAATGAGAAAACTAATGATAACAATCAGAAACTTCTTTTTCTGGTGCAAACAAATAATAGTCGTGATTTCAACCTGACAGGATATAAACTAAAACTGAAAAGTGTATATACTTATGGAAGTATAGTACTATACTTCTTTTTTTTTGAAGCACACATTATTTTTTTTAGTTTTAGAATAATTTTTTTAGTTATAAAAGCTTCAGAATTAGAAATAGGATGCTCTGTGACCTCTTTACTAGTTAAGATTTCAATACACCTTTGTTTACCACTTTTGTGACAACTGTGAATGACACTAGTATTCCAAAGTACTGCGGAAAAGCAACAGTATGTTCACAATAAAACATCTACATATTTCTTTTTTACCAGGTTTGCAAATATTTAAATGCTTAATTTCAGTCAGACCAATTCCTATCTTGAGCTTTTACATTTATGGCTTTTTGAGAAGCTACTGGAAAGGCCAGGGCATCTTTACACACATAAATTATTTTAAACATGCGTAATGGCACATAAACAGTTCCTGCCTATTTTGCAGCTCGCCTGTGGTAAAGTTCCATGTCAGTCTAGGTGACACTATTCAGTGCAGAATGAGAGAGAGAATACAGGACTCGCTTCCACTCTCACTCCAATTATCAGTCCAAGTCACCCTAATTTCAGTGAATTCCATTGCTATTTGGGGCACGGAGTGTTTGTCTGAAGCACACTCAACTCATTTATTTGGAGGTGTTTATATAGTAGCACAGCCAAATTCTAAAGGTTTCACTTTGTTTCTTTTTAGTAGAATTCCAATTTACTGTATTGATTAAAGGAATTCTGATTTGTCCCAGAATGAGAACTTCCTTGAAGATAAAATCTGTCCCCAACACAGATATTGGGGTAAGGTAAAATAGCCATAGTTCTGTACCAGAGGAGGAAGTGTTCCTGCTCAGAGTGAAAACCACCTGCCTCTGTTAGGCAGATTCATGTAGCACAGGAGGATGTGCCCCAGCAAAATAATCCACATTCCATTTTCAGTTTCAGAAATGAACTTCCTAGATGGTCTTTGAATTGGCAGATTCGTGCAAATCTATAAAATGCAGAATACCAAAGCTGTGATGAGCAGACAAAATGTGTGTATGTGTACTGTCTTCTACAACTTCTCCAGTTGGAGGGTTGGCAAGTATACTGTTATCTCTCTGATGTGTCAAAACTTGGCTGGAGAATTTATGGATCACTGACTTCAAAGGCGGTTCCCATCCCCTTATTAGATCAGCAAAATTTCTTAGCTAGTGCAGCCTATCTGTAGACTAAAAAAGTATATTTTTTTTAAGAATGCCAGTGCTCATAAACAAAAATGTAACAGCTTCAGTATTATTTCCTAAACCCAGATATGTTAAGGCACATGATTGATGGTTAGGGTAAGACATCATTATGGATTATTAAGAATGTAAGAATGTAAGAGAAATGCATGCTCTGGGTAGAACTGCCTTTTTAAAGTAACATATGCAGTAGCAGTGCCAGAAATAACAAGTTCGGTGTATAAATGATGTAAGAAATACTGTAAGAAAAAGGAAAGTGTTTGTTGATAATACATAAGGACATAAATGCATTTCAAATACACAAAAGCAAGAGGGATTTTCGCAGTGTAGAACTCTAAAAGAAAAGCAGACATAGAAAAGCTTGTTCATAACTTTAAAAATGTGGCAAAATTATGAAAATAAGTGAACTCAACCAGTACACCTATGTATAATGTACGAAGTAGAACTTACTTCTATCAGTTTTTTGTTTGCCTCAGAAGACTCTCCATAACAGTTGTTTTATGAAAGACATCTTGTTTAATGTAAGAATAGTTCTTGATTTTATTCCATGAAAAGCAATCATTTTAGTTATTGTGCCATTAATTTTTTCAAAAAAACCCACTTTTTATCATTTGATTACTTGGATTTACCTCAAATTCATTCACTGTTGAAAATTCAAAGCCCACTGAAACTATTTAATGAGTTACATGATCGTGGACTTCCATTGGCCTCACTGAAGTCTGCGGTAAAATTAAGCTGGCTTAAATTGAAACAGAACTTCATTCATTTTTGTTTACTGATGGAGTATGATTTGGCAGAAGGCTGAATGTTAGCTGTAATTTCCTTACTATTCCAGAACTCGCTAATTATTATACATCCCATAAGTGAAACCTTATTTTGTTACTTGTTTATTTGAGGACACAAATTTTACAGTTGTTTAGGAACAGTTTTAACAGGTTGGCTTACATGGTTTTGTTTGTGTCACCATTATGATGAGCTCCCATGGGAAGGTGAATGTGGGGTGAAGCTGAGGTCTTGCATGGCCTTTCATTCCATCTCTCAACCCAAATTTAGCCTAAAACCTTCTAAACAATCTAAACCCTTCTGTTCAGCTAATGCATTTTCAATTAGCATTTCATCTCTAAATTTAAAATATGAGTTAAGGACTGTACCATGTAGGCAATGGAGTTTTTAATTACTGTGTTGTGCTGACAGTGGTTTTATAAAGAGATGACGTTTGATTCTAGTGGTTTTGATTCCATTCTTCCATGCAAAACATTCTCCCTGCTTACTGTATGCAGCGTTCCCACATAAGCAGGGCATCATGAGCACTCTACAGTGGAGGGATACAAAAGAATTGAATCAAAATAAATATAATAAAATACTACCCTTCTAAGACCTAAACATAGTAGTTAATGAAATACTCAGATTTAAAATGGAAAACAAAAGGGTCATGAGTGTAGACATATATAGATAAAAATAATAGTCTTTCAAAAGCCATGTCTTTTAACAGCAGAAAATGTTTTCAAGTGCGTAGATGAATGAAATACACTTTATAGTAAAGACCACATTCCTGTTGAAAGTGACCTTCGAAGTGATAGATCCCGTATCAGTATGGTGTCTATTTCTCACCACTGTATTCAGAGAATTCACGATCTGATTGAGTTCTTGTACCTGTTCTGAATTAGTAAGATTTTATGGGTTTCCATCCTTACCCTTAGGGCAGAGAAGGGAGTTGAATCTCATCATTAAATATAAAATGTGAAGAACTAATGATTTTTTTTCTTAAAAAATAAAGTGGAAAGTATAGCCCTCAAAAATGTAAATGCTCACAAGTTCAAAAATATAATGCCAGTGGATATGCTTGGTGTCATCAGAAAACTTGCCGAGGGTGCACTCAATCCCACCATCCATGTTGCCGACAAAGATGTTGAACAGCACCAGTCCCAGTATCGACCCCTGAGGAATGTCACTTGTCACTAGTCTCCACTCGGACATCGAGCTGTTGACTGCAACTCTCTGAGTGCGACCATCCAGCCAATTCCTTATTCTCCAAGCGGTCCATCCTTCAAATCCATGCCTCTCCAATTTAGAGACAAGGATGTCATGCAGGACAACGTCAAACGCTTTGATGAAGTCCAGGTAGATGTCATCAGTTACTTTTCCTTTATCCACCAACATTGTCACCCAGTCATAGAAAGCCACCAAATCTGTAAGGCACAACTTGCTCTTAGTAAAGCCATGCTGGCTGTCACAAATCACCTCCTTGTTTTCCTTAGCATAGTTAAACATGAGGGTTATGTTTCCCCTTTTCCAATCACTGGGAACTTCACCAGACCACCATGACTTCTCAGATATGATGGATAGAGGTTTAGCAACCTCATCTGCCAGCTCTTGGGTGCCGCGGATGCATCTGATCCGGTCCCATGCACTTGTGCACCGGATGGACCAGGCTGGATGAGGCTTTGAGCAACCTGGTCTAGTGCAAGGTGTCCCTGCCCATGGCAGGGGGGTTGGAACTAGATGATCTTTAAGGTCCCTTCCAACCCAAACCATTCTATGATTCCATAACAAGAAGTGTAAGATACATCTGTTAACGCATTTTAAGGCATAAAACATCACATTTACTTCTTCTTTTAAAGTTTAAAAGTGTTTTATAAAGTAGAGGGTGCTAGGTGGCCAGAGCAGTGTTTCTGACCATCCCAAGGTGCTGGCTGATGCTCTCCATGAGTGAATGTGCAGTGCTTCTTTCAACCAGTTGTGTCAGGCACAAGGTCAGAGATCAGTCGCTATCACATATGGCTTGGTAGAACCCATAATTCTGCTGCTGGTGCTGCGTACCTCACCAGAAGTGTGCATGGACGTTCAGTTAATATGTGTTCTGTTGAGATTCTGTGGCTACCACAAGCACCAAATTATCAGCTCAGGGTGGCTTTAAATTGCATCAGCTTGTAATGTTCCTAAGGAAATGAGATGGATGTATATTCCCCAGACACACACCACTTTCCTCATGTGTGTTCCCAAGATGTTGAGCAGGACCAGGTACCACAGAACATGTATTATATGATGGGTCTGTGTGCTCCAGAAGCCCTTTCTGCTCAAACCGGCTCACGGACACCACCATCAGTATTTATTTTGTATCAAAGCTAGATCAGCACCAAGAGGACCTTGGCTGCAGAGAAATCAAGAAACAACCTTTGCCTTCATGGTGTTTCTGACCTGGGTTGACCGACTGTCAGCTCAGACCCAGATCCGCCCTGTCTTCACCATTCTGTGCAGTCACTACCAGAAAGATATTAACAAACTGAAGTGTCCAGACAAATGTAATACAAATTACCAGGAGAGCTGTAGGGAATGAATTTGGAGAACTCATCAGATAGAGCTTTGTTGAGTAATGATTGAGAAGCTCAGAGAATTTAAAGTATGTGAACCCAGTAGATGAATAAAGGGAATTCAGAGTCAGGCAAATAAATAACCAAGGCTAATATGATGAATCTGGAAAAGATGAACACTTGGATTTAATATTGGGAACAAATTTTCTCAGACTGATATAATTTAAATGTTCAAATAAACTCCAGAGGTAGAGATCCAAGTTTCATCTTTTAGGAAGATTAAAAGTAGTTATTAGTAGAAAAATTCCTGCACTACTAGAATGATTAATTGAAAGCTGTAGTATAGTATTGTCTATTTCAGTACAGTATTTATGAATGCTGTCTATGTGCCACATTAGGTTTTGACTGTGGTGTTTGGGGTTTTTTAATAATACAGCTCACAACCAGTTAAAGTGCTCATTTCAGATATGTTTGTTACTGAAGTTCGACTGCATCATATATTGTGCTGGTGTAGTTTAAATGCAGGCTGTTAGAAAAACACTGTCAAACTCTGTATAGCCTGAGCTGTCAGGCTATCACACTGATCAGGCACATGTATCTTTACTTATTACAAAAGATGTTAAGAATTTAACATCTCAAAATTACAAATCATAATGACGTGTCATTGCTCTGGAGAATTGTTTAGCTACATTGCTCAGTTATGGAGGTTTCAATTGTTTAATACGTTACTGGAAAGACACAGTGTTTGTTATATCCATTTTACATGCAGTTATGTTATTACATCTTTATGAAGTTCCTCTGGATTTTATATCGTCTTGGATACTACACATTCATATTTGATATTCCTCATTATTCAGCTTTAGATGAGAAACAATCACATTTGTGTAGCAAACATTGCTCTGCTAAATACTATAAACTGCCATCCAAAAAGTGTTTGGGAGGCTCTTCCTAAGGCACATGGAGGAAATCTCCATTGCTTCAAGTCTTTCCATTTTGTCAACCTCAGGATTTTCCAAAAATCTTGAAGCCATTTTATTTTCTAAAAACAAGTTATATGGAGGCTTCCATACTACCTCCCCATTAACAACTTCCTATGAATCAAAGCATTTTTCTTTCTCAGGATGTTCACTAAATCCTTACTGCCTTTTCAAACGTAGTTTTAAAAACTGCCTTCTCTAGTCTTTGGTCCCTCAATCACCACACCTTTTCAAACATGATAGAGAATGGTCCCAAAATAACATCAAGCCAGCTTCCCGGTGCTTTCAGATGCATCCTGTCCAGTCCTATGGACTTGCATATGTCCAGCTGACCTAACTAGTGCCTAATTTGATCCTTCTGGACCATGGGTAGTACCTGTCTCTACCAGTCTTTGTTGCTAATCAAAGAGCTGGAAGACCTGGGAGTGAGCAGCAGACTTCAGTGAAGACTGAGGAGTGAAGACATGGAGTCCTTCATCAAGTTATCCCTTTCCATGCTCACCATCACTTGGTCACCTACCACACTGGGCAGCGGACACATGTTCTCCATAATCTTCCCTTGGTTGCTGCTGTGGCTGTACAAAAACTTTCTTGTTGCAGTTGATGTCCTTCAGCATTTTCAACTCCAGCTGTTCTTCAGCCTTCCTAATTCTGCCCTTTGTATCCAAGGAACATTTCTCTGGTTCTCCTTGGTTGCCTGTCCATGCTTCTGGCCTCCTGCCACACCTGTAGTGAGGAGTTCCCTGGGAGAAAAACTGACCCTTTGACTCTCCCTTGTTTGCTCAATCTTCCCTGAAACCAGGATGAGGCTTCTCCATACTAGCAAGGATTGGATTGTAGTTTCTATATTCCTGTTCTTTCAGCAGAAATTGCTTTGCAGAAAGACATAAAAAATTAATTTTTGAGGCCTTGGCAGAAGCTGTGTGTTTTTAAATGCCACTTCTGTTACTCTGTTTCACTAAGAAGGTATTTATTATAGGACTAGGCAGTACTGCCTGCGGCACCGGTCCTGGCTGCTGTGGTGGACTCCAGGCAGGTGAATAAAAGTGTGCGTCTTGCTGACACAAAACAAGGGAGTGGACTGCCTCCTGTCAGGATGGCCTTAAAGTAATGAAAGGTGTTGGGAGAAGCAGGTAGTGCCAGGTGTGGAATAATGCAGTGTAAGTTTGGGAAGAGGGCCTGGATTTATATGCATAACTGAAAAGCAGGATTCAGCTGCTGATACAACTTTTTCTGCAATAGAGTTACATTACTTCCCAAGTGAACTAATTAAAACAAGATAAAAGACCAACAAAACCCAAGCTCTAAAAGAAGTGTTTGTTTCAAAACAAGGGAGTTTCTGATTAAAAGCAAAACAAGACCAAAAAAAAAACCCAAAAAACGGAAGGTATTGAAAACAAAGAAATAAAACCTTGCAAGTGTAGGGTAATCTGTATATTTGGTTTACACTGTTTTAAAAAATAATTGCTCTATGTTTTACCTTGTGTTAATGAAAGAATAAACAGATCTACAGTGTTGTTCGGCCAATGGAAGGATGCCCTTGTATTTCCAGTAAAAGTAATGGAGACACAATCAGAAATGAAGGACAAATACACTGGTAGAGAATGAAATATAATAGCTCAGTTGATGACCTCTATCTACTGTTATTTTATGTCATGCATACAGAAAAAAATAGACAAGAATATAAAATAAGCTTTAAAAGATCCTACTGATGCTGAAGAAAGCTATGTCAGCATTAAGGAAAATGCAATGTATTCAGTACACCAGCACTTAAAGTGGTGCAGAAAAGGTGCCATAGCATCTGCAAACTGAGTGGCTTTTCAGGTTTTAGATTTATCTTTCCCGACTCATTTAAGTGTATGTTTAAGCTTCCTCAGTCATCACCAGGAAGAGATAGGATGCAACTTAGCCATGACCACAGCATGTTGATGTATGACCTAGTTTAGAGCATCCTCAAGGCTGCTGAAGATCAGAGGAATGCAAAGACAAAAATCTTGCTTTCATCTTAGTTCACCCCCAAATTATATTACAAACTCTTTTGCTCAATTCAAGACTCCAGGAGAAAAAACTACAATAAAAACATCCTTCTGAGTTGCATAGTGATGTGCCTGATTTCTGTCCATGGATAGACACATTTGCAGGGCCTTCCCCAGACACTGAGGTTGATATTAGGGGAATGATACAGTTGTTCTTCCTTTGTGTTCTGTGGGTATGAATGCTGTCCCCTAATAAGCATAGAGGTTATAGGAGCTTTGAATGAAAGAACAAAATTGATCTTATTTCTTGTTGCTATCTGTATTTACGTGATGTCAGAGAGCCCCAGGCATAGACCCGGAATCATTGGCTAGGTGCTGCAGAAGCAGTGAGAAAAAAGGAGAGCCCTTTCCCTTGGGAATTTACGATTGCCGCATGAGATGAAGGACCATGGATGAAAGCAGTCGGTAGAGAAGGGAGTTGAATGTCAAGCAGTGGGTCTCCATGGAGCAGCGATTTGATTGCTGTCATGGCTGTGCATCGCAACACTTAGAGACATGGAAGAGGTGTGAAAGAGGTAAAAAGAAATATTAAAGAGGCAGCACAAACGGAAACACAGGTCCCATCTGAATATCAGCAAACACTTTTTTACTGTGAGAGTGACCAAGCGCTGGCGCAGGTTGCCCGGAGAGGTTGCGGAGTCTCCATCTCTGGAGATATTCAAAAGCTGTCTGGACGTAGTTTTGGGCAGTCTGCTCCAGGTGACCCTCCTTGAGCAGGGAGGTTGAATGAGATGACCTCAGGAGGTCTCTTCCAACTTCAGCTGTTCAGAAATTCTGTGAAATCATAAATTTGGTGACATCATAGTGTGGATATAAATACATCTTCCTGAGGGCATGTCAGGAGCAACAGGGAGAAACAAAGAGATTTTGTAAGAGCTGGTGCTAGCAAGGACAAGAAAGGTGAAAGCAAATGCTGAGCTGAGTGAGGAGTGATGCAGGTGGAAAGGTAGAGCCAGTATAGAAAATAAGTGAGGCAGGGAGAAGAGGTAAGTGCTGTGATGAATAAAAGGGTGCTGGTAAATTAGCCAAAAGTGGCAGAATGGGTGTTTAAAAGGTAGCCAAATACAGTGATGACTGAATGGCTCTTACTACTGGGAACAAAGTGTCCTCTCACTCTAAGGAGGTGGAAGTCCCCATCTCTGGGAAGATCTGAGAAAGGTGTAGCTCACTGCTGCCATCTTGCCCAGTTCAGCAAGAAATACGTTATATTAGTTTAACCACATATAAATGGAGAAGCTGAATGGTTTCACAGCTTAAATCTTCACTAGGAGAGTTAATTCCCACCTAAAAAACTTGAAAGAACAGTTTCTGCTGTAGAACAATATTATTGTCAGCATTTTTAACACATTCTGTTAAAGAGAATTATATTCAGTTTGGCTCATAATAACCCCAAAAGGATTATTCTAATGCAAGCTAGTTTACCTTTTTTATATTACAGTAGGTTGCACAGGCTGCTTACTGTCACAAAATATTCCCTTAACAGTTTTCTAGAGTAAGGTTTTGAAGGACTTTTTACAGAGGCAAGGGGGAAGGTGAAAGTATTTCCTCCTCCCTTGCCCAGTATGTGCAAGGTCTGTTAGAGACCCTGTGGCAGGGGATACAGGCTGTGGAGCAGATCCTGCACCACCACTGTTTCGAGGAGCTCTTCACTTGCTGCAGATGGACAAAGAGCGTGGCTAGGAAAGCAGTATCCTCCTCACCAAGCTGACATTTGGGATATATCAGTCAGAAGTTTGCTTGGTAAGTTAGACCTAACCCAAAGCTGCTGGCTGTTGTAACTTCGTAATTGGGAGTCCATTGAGAAAAATTCTGCCTAACCTCCCGATGGACATTTTGGTTGCGTGTAGCTGTGTTGGCAATCCCTAGCACATTTCGTTGTCATATTTTCCCAGCTGTATTCAAATACTAGTCTGCTGAACATAAAAACTCTGCAGCTAAAAGAAAGAGAAATAAAATCTCCTGTAGGCTACTGAAATTTTTATTGTCTTTGGAAAACCTCTGCTTCTCTGTCTGAGACAGGATAATAATCTCTTGATCGATGAAAATTCAAATTAAAATTCTGACTGATTCATCTTTAAAAAATATGAAAGGGGATAGATTGTATGAAGATGTGCATGATTGTGTTTAGTGGTGAGATTTAGCTGGAAAGAGAAAGGAAGCAAATCAAAGTGGTGGAAATGAAGGAATTCCACCTATAACACTATTTAACAAATTCCTTTAAGACCTTACACAGCAATGTCTTTGCAGTATCAGCCTTTGCTACCTCACTGCAACCCCACTGTTGAACAGGGTTGGCAGTGTCAGTGTGGGTTCTTCTAGCTAATAAAAGAACCTGGAAACGAAGAGACTACACTCAGTTCATTATGGTAAAGCAAAGATACTGTTTTGCCATCCATAGGAGGGATGGGCTTGTTGCCTTTTCCTTAACTGGGATTATACTTAAGGGTAAGGTAGAAACCTCTAACAGGATCATGTCAACAGGAGTTGCTTTGTGTCCTGAGGAGGCTACGCTGACTATGGCTTAGTAACCCTATTGGCTCACTCTTTAGTGCAATCTTAGAGAAGCAGGGATAAAGATATTTTTTTAGGGGCTCTGAGGTGAAAAGTTTGTGTTATCTTCTACATTGAGGCTTGGGTTGAATCAGCTGAAGCAGAGCCTGCATCTGTGACCTTCTGGGCTTTAAGAAGTCTCTACCTAAATTCTGTCTGCTTTTTTGGTTTTATCAGTTCCAAGGAATTTACTGCATCCTAAACTGGTTTTGACTCTTGGTACCAGGGATTTTGTCAGTAAAAGTCAAACGAGGGGAAAAAAGAAAGTCACTCCAGGCATAAGACTAATGGATGATGATGTCTTAGGAAAATCGTTCTGGTTTTTGAATGTTCCATCAGCTCCTCATATGTGTATGTAGTGTGTTTGAAGAGCTTACCTGAATGGCACTTGGCTTGTACAGAACCTAATTTTTATGTAGTGTCTTCCAGTGGTGACAGCTAGTATGAACTCAAGAGACTATTTCATTGAAGTGTGGCAATCCAATTAGATAAGTGATATTTGGGAAAAAATCTGCATTACATAGACAGTAAATTTTTTGAGACAGGTTTTTTCCCTTAGAGATGCATTTTTCTTACACAGTGCTATTAGTGTATATAAAAACTGGGGAAAGGGTGGGGGAGATGGGGTGGTGTGTGGTTTTGTAGTAGTTGTTGTAATGACAAGTTGCAGTTTCCACTGTTTTCAGCATTGCCCTAGCTTTTCAGCTTGTCAGTTTGTAAAGAAATGTTGAGCAAGGTGTAGTGATATATTTTTATAGTGGTCTTCATGCAGCTGAACTGCAATTTACAGAATAATTACTTTCCTTTGCTGCTTTATCTCATTCTGAGAGTGCTCAGTAATACATTGGTTTGTGAGATGATAGCATTTACTTTCAGAAGTGCCATTCCACATAAATCATCAAGGGAAAAGAAAGTAAAACAAACCAGCTACTGTCAATGCTTTGTTTGTAGGTTTTGATTAAGGAATTAAAAAAATTCTCCACAGCACCTCTACTTCATCAACTGCGAAAGTTTACGTGATGTGTTATGAAGACACCCAACATTCACATAAAAGTAAATATTGAATACCCATCTTTTTCACTAAGCTTTTTCCTTCTGTACATTTTCCTTGTGTGAATGAGTCAAGAATTCACCAGGAAAAACAGCATGTGATTGAGAGGTTATTCACACTATGTAACATTAAGTATTTAATTTAATACTCTTAATCACCCCCTACAGGCATTCAGTTCTCTCTTTTCTCTATATTGAGAATTTCAGTTCTTAACTTTGGGTTAAATTACAGGGCACATGCTGAAGGAGTTAAGTAAATGAGGTGAATGCTCTTATACAGCTAAAGACCTGCTTAAGGTCCCAGAAGAGGTCCTTAGCAGAACAGGGACTGTACTCCCGGTCTGATGCCTCTTCAAAGAGAGGAGTGTGAAACGCATCAATGTTTTAGTCTATTGGGTACAGATACAGAGTGGTGATATCATTTTCATCGGCAGCTCTGATGAGCATAAATTTAGAGCAAGTCAGCTCTAAAATTCCCTATGACTGCAGAAGTCTGGCAGGTAGCGGTCAGGTTCCAGGTTTACTCATATCAGTACATGTGATATTACTTGGTGCCAATCACCTTGACATTAGAGTGGCTATCTGTTATCTGACAGACTGCCACAGTCTGCCTACTCTTCTTGTCTGGCACAGACTAGGACACAATCATCCTCCAGATCAACTCACAGAATCATGTAGTTTGGAAGGGGCCTCTTCAGATCATCTACTGAGTGGCTTTGTGAATGATAAGAGAGCAGTGGACGTTTTATATCTTGGCTTTAGTAAGACTTTTGACACTTTTTCCAACAACACCCTCATAGACAAGCTGACAAAATACGGGTTAGGTAAGTGAACAGTGAGGTGGATTGAAAACTGGCTGAAGAGCCAGGTCCAGAGGGTCGTGATCAGTGGTACAAAGCTGAGTTGGAGGCGAGCCACTAGTGATGTATCCCAGGGGTTGATACTAGGCTCATACTGTTCCTCAGTCATCTTCATGAATGATCTAGACAATGGCACAGTGCACCCTCAGCAAGTTTGTGGATGATACAGAAGCAAGAGTGTATGATACACCAGATTGTTGTGCTGCCAATTCAGATGGGCTTGGGACAGTCTGGAGAATTAGTCTGAGAGGAAACTCATGAAGTTCAGCTAAAGGAAATGCAAAGTCTTCCACCTGGGGGAGGATAACCCAATGCACCAATACATTGTCCCCAGGCAGAGCTCCAGGTATTCCAGCTGCAGTCTCACAAAAAGGTCGTCATGCTCCCCTTGCCTTCACAACCTGTGTTTCCAAAAAAAGCATATATATAACCACTGCAGAAATCTAGGTGTATGAGTTATCCCATCACGTTATCCCATCCCATTAGCTCAATGACTCTTAACTGCACAGAGACTTCTAATTCTTCCTGTTGGTTCCCCATTTAGTATCGAAGTATTGCAGAGAGGCACCGAGTCATGTTCATTCATCAGAACAGTCTCAAGAGATTTTCCTCAGAAGATTGTTCCATAGGCACTTCCTTCTTTATACACCTATGCTTAAAGTGATTCCACTTTAGCACCGTTTTGTTGATTGCTGTGTCCCTTCTGTTCCCATCTCCCCGGGCTTTTAACATGCCTACCCCATCCACAACTTGTTCACTTGATTGTTGAGGACCTCTCCTGTAATTCGTAGTTTAAAGCTTTCAGATTGGCCATCCTGTTGGCACACACTGAACGCTTCTGGTTGCATTCTTTGGCCACAGGAGCCTCCTCCCTCATTCTGCATCATTAGGTTCTTGCTAAGAATTGGATTCCAGCCTTCTGCTGTTGTTAACTCGTCAAGATCTATGGCACAATCGTGGAATACCTTGTCTTTATTTAATATGGAAATACTGCTCTAGAACATCACTCTTCTACATAGAAAATGATCTCTAATTTCTGGCCTTTGTTCCTTGTAAGTCCATGCCGTTCACTTTTATGTCAGTACTGGATTTCCTTTGCATGATTCTTTGCTTTGGTAGCAAATCAAGGGCCTAAACTTAATTGTCCTTTGCATTTTTGAGATAGCCTTGGGTATGAATGACATCCAACATAGTTCCTTTGTGGGACTGGAAGATACTACACGTGACCTGTAAGATTTGTACTTTCCTGGAATGGTTTCTGGAGGATACACATTATAGCCTACCGTGTCTGAAATGGCATTAAAAATAATTTTTAAGTACCAATTCTTTTTTTTTTTTAATTTGAGTCTTATGTCATTGCTTACAAATGTATCATCTTTGTCTTCCGACTCACCCTCGTTCTGCTAAACTGAACAAACCATGTTATTTTAGTCTCTTTCTATACAAGGGTCCAAGTAAAACTGTTGAATTGAGGGGGTTATCTTGTCTCTTCTTCGAAGTGTGGTTTTAAGTCCTGCATAGTTTTGAGGGCAGCGTAATGAGCCAGTGTGTTCTAAGGTATTTTTCCCTCTTTCTTAAATATTGATCATTTATTTTCTATCCTTGAAACATATACTTTGATAAACGCATTAAATATCCTCACTACTAGTCCGAGAGGTCATGTACTGGTTTTCTGCAGTGAAGGTTACTTCTTATCCCTGTTTTGATGAGAATGAACTCTTCTTTGCCATTCTACTTTTTTGCCTCCATGTTCTGCAACACATAATTACAGATATGTTAATTCCTTTTCAATCATGGAAAATAACTGTAAAGAATAATAATGACGAGAGTGAATTTCAGTAGCAGAAGTGGATTGAGTATCAATTATCAATTGGTTCACTGTATTCTTTTCCTGTAAACTCCCAAAAAACTTCATGCTGAATCTTCTCCTTTCTCTGTTGAGCCCATGATGTCTGGAATTGAAGGAAAAGCAAATGAAGTATGCAGTCCTCTGGAATAACAAGCTGGAAAACTCCCGGGAGCAAATATAGGATATCCTCCTTTTCAGACGTGGATGGTTTCTACTGGCACTGTCTTACTTTCTGCTGCTACCATTTTTGCTTTGGCATTGCTCAAGGAGTGTCTGCAAAGTTAGATATTTCAAGTAGTAGGAGTCCAAAAATAAATGCTCTAACCATAATCATTCCAGGTATAACTAAATCTTGTTTATGTATTTGATTACCCCTGGCTGGCTCACCTTCTGGCAAGAAAAAATTGTCATTTTGGAAGGGGGAGAATGCTATAAAACAACTTCCTAAATAATAACACAAACCTGAGAATAGTTCATTTAATCCTTATTTTTACCTATCAGATTTCTGAATATTTATGATAATTTACGTATTTTCCATTTCTAATCAGTCACTTGAGGAAATGAATACGAGTGCTTCACAGAACGCTATTTTTTCTGATTTTCCTTAATATGAACAAACTAAAATTAAATGGAACGATAGAAAGAAGAGCTGCTTAAGACTTGTCAGGTCACTGAGGTTGCCTGTCTGCCAGTGAAGCTATGTTGCCTGCGGTATATGCAGGTGCTTTGTTTCAGTCTAATTTTAAATGACTCATACAGTGAAGCTCCTTGCACCACCTCCCTTGGGAGAGCGCTCTGTAATGTAACAGTCTAACAGTGAGAAAATCTTCCTGCTGCTGGCTGGAGATTTCCTTTTGCACAGCATCAATCCACTCTCCCTGTTGGTATCCACTGAGACCATTGTAAATAATTTTTCTTCTTAATCTGGGTTTGACCCTCCTAAAAGAGGTAATGATCAGATTTTCTCCCACCCTGCATTCTGAGTTGTAATTTGTTCAGTCTAACTGTTACTAAACTATTCCTACTTGCTAAGTATTCCTAGAATCAGTGCACGTTTTCTGATGTTATTCTTTCCTGATACACTTTTCATACTTTTTTTTTTAAACCTGTATTTGGCACTGAGATGCTCTGACTTCTGGGCCTGAGGTGTAAATTATCAACGTGTCACTTCACTGCAGCTCTTCCAGTCAGTGCTCACTGTCTTTTCTCCAGCAGCTGCACTGCTTTAACACTCTCGACACTGGCATGCAGACAGGTTTGCCCTGTGTAACCCATAACATCACAAACCACCACAGGAAGAGAGAAGAGAAAGCAAACTGAAAAAGTAGATGGAAGGCCTAGGGAAAAAAAAAAAGAGTATTTGCATATTTAATTATAGGGAGTAAGGACGTATTGAAATTAAATATCCTTTGGGAGTAATGTGAAATTGAAGATGTTTAATTTGGAAGAAATCAAAACTTTGAGGTACTGCAAATTTATGCAGGGTGACTGGAAATTAGGTAGATAATATAAGGTGGAAAAATCTGGATTATTCTTACTACAGCAGCAAGTAACTGTCTGGGTTGTTAGAAAACAAATGCACAGAAAACTATCATATCTGTGCTTTATTTCACATTAAAATTGGTTTAGAAAAGACTCGTGTTCTGTGGCACAGAGGAGGATTGAGTTAATGGTGCCCGGGTTCCACTGGCCTCTTCACCGAGGCCTTCTGCTTAGGGGACTGGGGTCTTGCAGCAAGACCACCGGTCTTTCCCTTCTGAAAGGCTGGAGAAGGGACTCCCTGCCCACAGAGGCAGGCTGGGAGCTTCACACTCCACACTAGGTCCTCCCTGTACCTGCAGCAGGGCCTGGATACCAGCTATCATTACTTATTAATAACTTTGCTTTATGCCAGCATTTTTCCCCTGATATCTTGTATTTGCAAGTCAAATCAAGTACAGCAAATGTCCTTTCTCTCTCTTTGCTAGAATTACTTCATTTTGTCCTTTGCTGACTCTATCTTTTTCCTGCACACCTTCACTAACTTGTGACTGCTTCTTTGACACATTCTTGTTCTTGTTTTCGTTGTAGCAAATATAAGTCATTCCTGAAAGAGCTTTCTTACCTTTTTATTTTACTACTTCCTCAGGGGAGATGCTGGTACAAAGTACCCCTTTGCGGCTTTTAAGCTTCCCCAGCCACCTTCCAACTAGAGTACAGCACAAGTACTTCCAAGCACAAGTACAGGCTGGG
>NW_010263623.1:6097-30771 GCF_000690775.1 Eurypyga helias | reverse complement strand
GTTAGGTATCAGTTATGCATGCTACAAAGTCATGGGGGCAAGATTTTGATCATGCGTGGGCTGTGTATTAACCTCTCGGCAGACAAGACTAACAAGTTATCTTTCCAACAAGTTGAGCAGTGAGGGATGACTCAACCCTTCAAAGTCCAACTCTAAAATCAGTTGGCTGAAAAGGAGTATGCCTAGGAGGAATCATGGTACGTTATGCTCCTGGGTTGTCTGGGTGTAGGCTTGGTTGGCCATGCTAACAGCCTCTTCAAGACATGAGCTTTACACACACCAGTTTGAAGGCTGGGGAACATAAGTTTCTTACCCTAACACTGCACATGATTACACCGTTTTCAAGGATTGGTGCTAAAATAAGACCCTCATACTGCAAGGACACTGGAGCAATCCCAACAGTCTAAAACCACATCCTAATTTAAGGTAACCCACAGCTCCTGTTTGCTTCAGGATAGTAAGTGGCTGCTAGGATGCTTGCTTGATTAGGAAAAGTAGGTTGCTGCTTGTATAGTTTTGGATGATGATTTAATCTCTGTATACAAAAATGGCAGCTCTCACTGTTCCCACTTCCATGTTGTGGAGTAAAACTTCCCTGGCAAGAGACACTATGAAAGTTGCATTAATATACAGCTTTAAAGAAGAATTACAGCTTTTATTTAGGTTGTTTCTTTTTTTTTTTTTCCTTCCCTCTTCCAGTTGTCTCAGGAGAAAGATGTGATCTTTGAGCCTAATCTTATAAAGAAATGTCTATTGCAGATTCTTGGCTAGATATAAGTAAGTCATAGAATGATTTGGGTTGGAAGGCACCTTAAAGACCATCTAGTTCCAACCCTCCTGCCATGGACAAGGACACCTTCCACTAGACCAGGTTGCTCCAAGCCTCATCCAGCCTGGCCTTGGACACTTACAGAGATGGGGCATCTACAGCTTCTCTGTGCAACCTGTCCCAGTGCCTCCCCACCCTCTGCGGGAAGAATTTCTTCCTGAGGTCCCATCTCAATCTCCCTCTTTCCATTTAAACACATTACCCCTTGTCCTGTTACTCCCTGCCCTTGGAAAAAGTCACCCCCAGCTTTCTTGTAGCCCCTCAGGTACTTGAAGGTGCTCTAAGGCTTCCCCAGAGTCTTCCCTTCTCCAGGCTGAACCCCCCAACTCTCCCAGCCTGTCCCCAGGGCAGAGGGGCTCCAGCCCTCAGAGCATCTCTGTGGCCTCTTCTGGACTCACTCCAATTGGTCAATATCTTTCTTATGTTGGGGTCCCCCGAGCTGGACGATGGCTTCCAAGAGTTAAGAAAAGCTCAAAAGTGTAAAGTCCTGGTATCAGTATCACGGATAAACCTAAGCAGTATGTAGCTTAAGTTTACTGGGATTTTTATTTTGTATTGGGCAAATCACAGTTGCAGAGCTGCTGCTTTTTGCCTATGGCTTATCTTCAAGGGGATACCAGTTACAGCCAGCGGCTGGAGAGCCACATGTTAGATTTGGCCAGGGAAATGGCGTGATGCTGATTGGAGCTAGATGTTTGAAAGACAAGGTGAGGATTAGAGGTGTGCCAACTTTTTTTTTTTAATTTCAAACCACAAGTGTGAATGCACTTGCCTCCAGTTGGTGCCACGTATTCAGTAGGAACACTTGTGCACAGCTTGCCTGGATGCCTGGCCAAATTGGGATGGTGCAAAACCTGAGGTGACCCTGAATAAAAGGAATGCCCTTGACTTGCCATCATGCACCGGGTGCTGCAGCTGGTGGGTGGATTGGCATGAGACCAGCTGGGTGCAGCTTGCCGGAGCACCTGGATTAAGGTGCACTTAAAATAATCACACAGCCTTTTGAGACAGGGCAGTAAATAGTTGCAAAGAAGAATTTAATCATTTCCCATCTGACAAAGACCAAAATCCTTTCTATTTTGAAGTAGGGGTCATGGTGGCTTAACAAATGCATTAAGGCAGCTGTAGTAAACGTACCTGCAATGGCAAATTGCTGTGCTGCATTTTAGTCTCAAATAGCTTTATTCTGTGATGGGTCCAAATTGAGTACATTAGGTAAAGTCCAGAAATGGCTTGCAAGCTTTTCAACTTCAGATGTAGCTGTTCAAAATGCAAACTGCTGGTGTGGTTTTAATCTAATTGCAAATGAATTCTTGTGTAGTATCCTGTGTTCTGTCCCCTCCCTCCCTAGGTCTTGGGTGGAGTGGGAAAGTGCAGCTGAATTTCCAGAAATGTTTTGATTTTGAGACTTGGGGGAGAAAAATGGTGGATTTTAGACAAGACTTCATTGTAAAGTTGCTATATATTCTTGTATTTGAATATTTTTTGCAATAGTGGTCGTTTTGACAACTCTGGAAGAGTAAAATAAGTGCATCTCAAGCTTGGAGGAAACAAAGTGCAGAAGATAGTTTACTGTGGGGCCTTAGTAAGTATCTACTTTGAAAAAGGGACTTGGAACTTGGAGTTTTGTTTTCCATCCCTATGTCTGAGTTTGCCTTTTTTTTTAAAAAAAAGAAAGATTTGTTATTCCTACGGACAGAATTTGTCTTTTTGGATGGCTTTGCAAAGTGTTGAGAGGATGAGCTGTCCTCCAGGAGAGCACTGTGTATGGAGAAAAGGTCAACCTGTCCCAAAATTGATATCTTACACCCTCTTACCTGTGTGATCAGAAACAAAAGATGACCAGGAAGGAATTAGTAAGTGGAGAAAAAATAAATGTGGACAACCTTTGCGGAAAAGATCATTGAACAAACGTACTGGCAAATTTTTGGACTTGTTGGCTTGCCAGCAGAATTGTGATGAAATGCATTTTGTGTCTTTTCTGAATTGGTGAAGAGGAGACTTGGAGCTTAGTAATTCATGTTTCAACATCTTGAGCTTTGTTTAAACCCTTTGTCGATGATCGTAGCGCTGGCTTGAAATAGGATTATGGTTTGTTTTTCTTGGCTTGCCGAAATTTTGGTTAAGGAGGACTTTAGCTCTCTTTATTAAGCCATATTTACTATGTAAGGACACTAACACTGATGAAAGCTTGTGAAATAATTCATGTGCTTCTTGTATGTTTGGCTACTGCTTCATGTTTGTTATAGCCTTCTACAGTGGATTTGCTTTCATATAATTTGGTGGGAGGAGGGTTATATACATACAAATCTAATTATTTTAAATAGTAGGGAAGGAGTCCTTCTTAGCTGTGTGCTCTGTCATTCCTGTCTGCAAAATTGCAGCTATTTATCCTCCTCGTGGTCCTGTTGCAGTCAAATTCCAGATGTCAGTTTGCTGGGTTTTAAAAATTACTTTAATTTTCTTGGAGGTCTAGAGAGGGTGTCAGGATTGATTTGCTGTCTGTGAATAGAGACTTTTCTGGGCTCTGAGCTTAAAAGACAACTTCAGGGACACCATGTATCTTTTTTAGGCTTTGAGAATATTGAAAACTAAATTATCCAGATCAGTCTCTTTTTGAAGATGTCACTCTTCCTGTAGAGGCACTGAGAAGGTTTGTGGGGAAAATGCAACAGGCTGAGTCATCTTGATGCAAATGCTTGTCCCTACAAAGTGGACCTGCTGGTTGCATCCCAGAGCAAACAAGGGTAGGCATTGTGTGATGGGCTTGGTGTGAGCAGCAAACATTTTTAATTGTTTCACTCACCAACAGTATTGTGCCTTTTACAAAGTTGTTGGAGTTGTGGATTCCTGAAATATTCAAGATATTGAATATTCAATATTCAAGGGAGAATTTTCTCCTCCTTGAGTTCTGAACTGCAGGTAGGGGCAAAAATAAAATACAGGTGCAGCAGGGATCTGTTCGGCTGTTGCTTGAGGTTCTGATTGTTACAATTCCTCTGGAAGAGCTTTCCTGGTGTTGGTTTTTAGGGAAAATGGGCCATATTTCTAAGAATTGGTTGTGCTATTCTATCCCTGCTCCCTTCATTTTATATGCTTCCTTTTTATTTGGTCCCAAAGTTGGGCTTACTCTACTTATTGCACTCGAAGAAAAAGCAAATTTTCTGGCCAGGAATGAATCCTTGCAGTATGTGGTCCTTTCCATTTGTAGATGAGGAAGAGAAAGGCAGTGCAAAGGGATCACGTTGCACTTTGGGAGGTTTGCTGGATATTCTTCCTGCAGGCACCACATTTTTCTTGTCTGTTGAGCATCTTGGTGGCTGAAGACAGGCATGGTCTCCTTTCACACACGAGTGAAATGGGGAGAAAAAGGATAAGCTCTTCTGCAGAAAATGGGGAGAGTTCTTGTCTAGGACTTGCATGTGGTCCAAGCAAAACACCATCAAGGTATTGTTCAAGGCCAGCCTGCCCCACTGGAGGAGATCAATGTTTTTCTGGCATGCTGGTTATCCCTTGCCTCAATCTGTGTACAAGGATGTTCAATACAGTTGTATTCAAGTTGCTTTTATTACTTATTGGCTGTTATTTGAACCTTGATACCCATTGATTGATTTTTTTCGGTCATCCTGTGACTTTCCCTCTGGAGCATCTGACGATGGTTCATCCTTGCAAAAGGCTGAATTGTTTTCTTTGAGTATATTACACTAAAAAAATACAGTTGAAGAGTACAAAACTGAGCTAGAGCAGGGTAGATACACAGAATTCTTGGGGAGGCTTGTAAAATTCCTGGGCTGACGGTAGGCAGAGAGCTGGCTGGGTTATGGGCTAAGCAAGAAGGTGATTTTCCAGTGTCTGTCGTGTGTTCAACCCCTGCTGTGTGTCCTCAGAAGACAAATGAAGCTGTGTCTGTGCCCCAGAGGACAACAACTTCTGGGGGAAGTTCCAGTTTCAGGGGAGTCCCTCTAGCTGTTAAATTGCCTTTTTTTTTTTTTCTCCCACCATGGGCACTTTCAAGTCTAAAAAGCAGTTTTGCTTGTGCATTTGTTATGTTCTGGTCAGCAAATTAGGGACATAATGAGAAGCCTCCAAACATTTATCCTCATGCCTGTGGTTTTCACATCTGTCTGTCCCTGGCAGCAGCAGGTGGACAGACCTCAGCTGAGGAGCAAGGCTGGTGCAACTTTCCAAAATTAGGAAGCTGTAAAGGTTTGCAGGGCACTCTGGTTGGTCAGATAGACCCAATGCTTGGGTAACATGAATGACAGTCGGGATTGTTGGAAGCTGTAGACACCACACTGGGCTCCCAAGAGATGTGGAAGGGGAAATGGAAACCATACAGCCTGCACGAACACCTGAGAATCTTGGTAGATGCTAGTCCAACCCTGGGGAAGAGGAGGGTGGAAATTGCAGTAGGATTGCCTCTTCTTGCTTTTCCCTTCGACATTACCTCAGATACCCAATGAGTCAGAAAAGTTCTTTCTCTAATCAAATAAAATATCTATGCAACTTCTAGTGCTTATTCTTGCTGGTCCAGCCCACTGAGACAGGTTTATTCCTTTAAAGAGCCCAATAAAACCACGATTTGACAAGGCAAAATCTTTTTCTCCTGATTTAACTAGATGAGGTTGGGCTGTGTTGTAGCAAGGAAAGCTGGTGTGTTTTGGTGAAATTTGGCTGCACTCCTGAATTGCTGTTTGGAGAAGTTTCTCCCCTTGCTATCCTGTCTTCTCCATCGACCAGCCAAATGGGTTGGAGAG
Organism: Eurypyga helias; assembly: GCF_000690775.1. Lineage (NCBI taxonomy): Eukaryota > Metazoa > Chordata > Aves > Eurypygiformes > Eurypygidae > Eurypyga > Eurypyga helias. The sequence goes on along the minus strand of NW_010263623.1, from coordinate 25,185 downwards.
ACTCCCCTGGATCTCACCCTGAGCTGTTATTGCTTCCTTGATTATCATCCTGCAGAGTGGATGTTTTGTCTACTGCTTCTCCATATCCTCCTGCGTAGAGGAGTAAAGGGTTTGTGGGGTATTCTATTAGTTAGCCCATACAGAAAGATGCTTTGGTTAAAAAGATGCTGCTGGAGAGAGAGGTCTGTGCTCCAGAATTTTTATCATAAAATTAAAGTGAATCCTAAATGTAATAAGGAATAAAAGATGCGAGGTGCCATGCATCACTATTTATTGCACTATGGTAATTATGCTTCTAAAGCAGATTTTTAATTTGTACCCTGCTAGAGTTGTTGACTTGAATTTATAATCCAATAAACCTATAGGTTGTTGCTCAAGGCAGACAGGCATATTATGTCAGGCCAGACCTAATAACTTAGAAGCAGTTTAGTAAGCTCAATAGCATCTGCAGTGCAATTGCTTTTATGGGCTGGTTTATCCCATTTGGCACCACTGTGTTTTGTTTCTAGTGTACTGCTGTGTTCCGAATTTATTGTTGCAACTCAAGAATAGCTCATCTAATTTCTCTTGATTTGGGGGGGGGTGGGGGACGGGGAACCGAGCCTGTCCACATCTCTTGCTGGAGAGAGCTGAATCCAAGAGGAGACTCTTAGGAATAAGTGTGAGGTGATAGTGATAAAAGGGATTCTTGTGTACCCTTCAGAGTGGGCTTATTTCTGCCTTGATTTATAGCTTTTGTAGATCCTTTTGCTACATAAGTTTGTTGGCTGATGGAACAAAACTTCCGTCATTGCTCTTGAATGCTTCTGGGAAGCAGCTGGGTGGAAGAAACTCTTGGGAATTTTTGTTAAAATGAGAGCAAAGTAGGACAGGAGTCCATCATGTTCCATAGGGAGCATGGCCAAAGCTGTTAGTCACCCAAACCGTATAGCTGTAGTATCAGCTGAGAGCCTGGAGATAGTCAAGATGCTTGTGGTATTTGCAGTCCAGCGCAGTGAAGATGCCTGCATTATGTCTGAGGAATAAAGCCCTTGAATAATCTGAAACCCAGAGAAGGATGGGACTCACTTGGCTGAGCCTTGATGAATGAAGGCATGAACCTTGCTCTAAAGTCATGTCCTGTTGCTTTCAAAGCTGTTTGGGGATGTCCAGCTCTTGATGACAACATTTCTGCAGAGTATCTGTGTGAAGCTCTGATTCCAAGCCCATAGCTGGTGCAGGGATGGTGGGAGTTTTTTTAGAGGCTGCTTTGCCCCAAATTGAAGATTTGGCCCTCCTTTGTTAGCAAGTATTTAGTGACTCTAACCTAGGAAATCTGCCAAGTAATGGTTGTTTGAGGTGTATACATAGTAGTACCTATTGAAAGGGTGACACTGAAATACTTGGAAGAAAGATGGGCTCATCATACTGAGCCCTTCCTATTCCATCTAAGGGATGCTCCATCTCAGTTGGAAGATTTCACATTTAACTGAGCCCCTTGCCCTCCACGCATATGACAGGGGAGTAGAGGGATGCTCAACTCTTCACTAGTGCAAGCAATGGATTAAAGAAGAAACTGCCTTATTTTTTTTCTATATTAAGCCCTGTGACAAAGCAGAGATGTGTTTTCATTCAGTACTTAGTTGTATGCTCCATTTATTACCCAAGCATATGCATTTTTGTGCACCACAGAAGTTAATTTCGATAAGGTGGAGTTTTCTATATAAATACCTGCCAACAGAAAACATTCAACCTTCTTCTCCAAGCTATTGTGTGATTCTGACACATTTATCTTACACTTTATTCCATGACCCCAGACAGCTACCGCATCTGTCTTGCGGTTTTCTACATACACGTCTGCTGTGTGAAACGGCAGTCACTGGGGAACACTGCACGCGAATAACTCAGCTTTGCAGACAGCATTAAGCATATCAAGAAGAAATGATTTAGCCACAAGAATAAATCTACCAGTTCCTCTGAAGTCCAAATTGTTTGCTGGAAACCTTCTAATGCAAGCAGTGTTCAAGGAAAGAGCTTTGGTCTGTCTAATGAGCACAACACAAACTTCTGGTCTGCAGGAGCTGGAGGACCAACACTAGGGCACCATCTTCCAGCCATGCGAGTGACGGCTTGAATAAATGTGCTGTGAATTGGTACTGGGCAGAACTGAGTGCAAAATTGGTCTGGGCTGGTTATAGATTCATAGAATGGTTTGGGTTGGAAGGGACCTTAAAGATCATCTAGTTCCAAGCCCCCTGCCATGGGCAGGGACACCTTCCACTAGACCAGGCTGCTCAATGGTTCTGTTCTTAAAACTGAATGATCCCATGGGCTTTGGCTCAGAGGCGAGTGGATTTGGTTCGTAGCTTCCCATTCATGCAAGCTGTGCCTCTGGGTATTTCCAAGCGGAGAGAGAGAGACCTTTCCATTCCCATGCTGCATTTTTCAGGCATGGATGTAACAAGCCGATGGGAGGTGTTGTACCTAGGGATATACCTAAGAACATGATGTGAATAAGCAGAAGGGACAAGCAACATTGATCTGCTCTTGTTTAAATGATCCAGCATCTTCTATATTGGAGACTTGGCTAAACTGGATGTTTTAGCACCCGTCTCTGGCAACAATTCTCTCGATGGAAATACGAACATCCGTATGCAGTTCTCCCTGTGGCTTCCTAATTTGAGGTTGCGGGGGGGTCACGTTCCACCTTTTTCCTGTCTCTTGCCTCCTGCTAGCTCAACTGTAAATTAGATTGAGCTGTGGTCACAGCCTGCTTCCAGGCTGCCTCCATGTGATTTATTAACACTATATTTTTTTTTTTTTTTTGTCTGGCATAGTGCAGTCATCGTGTTAGGCCCTTTGGTGGGGGTCCTGGGCTGGAGAAATCAGTTCTGACCTTGTTTCCTTGATGGATTAACAATCAGCAGAAAAGCTTTGCTCATCAAACATTCATGCCCTTTTGCTGGTGGAAAAAATGTTTCTCATGCCAGGCAGGAACTGGGTCCATCTTTTTATGATTTCAGTCCTTTGTGTTACTCCCAGGACTACTGGCTACAGCTTTGGGAAACGCCCCTTGTGATATGAGACAGGTAACTGAAAATTCAGCTGTCTTTCAGGCACGGGTTGATGGTGTTAGCAGTCATTGAACTTTCAGCATCTAATAGAGGTCATTTTGAGCTGGAATGTCAAGGGAGATAATGGAAGAGTGTTTACTTGAATAATTCAGGCAGTCTGAATGAAGGCCGATGGGGAATAATCCTGTGTTACTGGAAATCACAGTCCAAGTGCATGTGACAGCTGTGCCTGTCAAGGAGATGGGGCTTAGGGCCACCTTGCTTCAGTGACCAAAGCTCGTGGTTCAGTATTTGTCTTTTGTTACAAGTTTCCTAATAAAACACACACAGTGTGGTATTAAATGTGACAGGAAAATGCAAAACACTGCATCCCTTAGGGAGTTGGGAGCTTCCGCTTGTGCTTACTGCTCAGTGCCTGGATTGCTTTAGAGCTACTGCTTTTCCTTTTGTTTCATAGAATCACAGAGTGGTTAGGGTTGGGAGGGACCTTAAAGATCATCTAGTTCCAACCCCCCTGCCACGGGCAGGGACACCTTCCACTAGACCAGGTTGCTCCAAGCCTCATCCAGCCTGGCCTTGAACACTTCCAGGGATGGGGCATCCACAGCTTCTCTGGGCAACAATTTGCCTCCTCTAATAGCTGAAGCATGTTTAGTGCTGGAATAAGTCCAAGGTGAGTCTCCTCTTAAGCTCGTGGACTTCAAAAGCAGATGCACCTCCTACCTTTTAACTTCCTTGCCTGTTTTTGGATGGGAAAGAACAAAGAGTCCTAAGGCATCTCTGCGAAATACCCATGATATGCTTCAGATCTGCTAAGAGAATTAATAGCCTGAACTGCTGAGTGCTTTTTTTTTATCATGTCTATAAAAAAATTGGAATTATGGCTTTGCACCTGCTATATTTAGAAGTTCCATCAGTCTCGCTGAAATGGGAGCGGAGGTGCTGAAGATAATTTGGATATTTCCTGTGACAAAGAAACCTGGATCGTTTGGACGGGCATCCTGCAGGCACTTGACAGCCTCGTGTTTGGCTGTGGGTTTTTTAAAACAGGCTTTACCTTTTTCACTGCTCCACGCTTTGTGTAGGTGTTTATTGTATTGTCAGTATGAACAATATGTAGACCGTAAGCAGGTGTCTTACACCTAACACGCCTTGATATAATTTGTCATAACTATGAACCATGACTACTGTAGCTATTAATTCAAATATTAGGGATCCTTTCTTTACCAGCTGTCTCTGGCTCTGAGATGCACTGAAGAGCTCAGGGCCTGAAAAAGTCCAACCTAACAAGTAAAACCAGAACTACAGCTCATAGCAGACCATCCGTCCCCCAAAGCATCTACCTCCACAGTATAATCTTCTGCTTCGGCGGTTTGATGTCCAGGCCCACAGAGACAGCAGATGCCTTTTCAGTTACTATGCAGATAACTTTCCTGCTCTCTTGTTTTTCTCTTTTATTGCGTGAGCAATTGCACTTCTGCAGGGGTAGGGAGAGAAATGGTTTGGAAAGTTTTTTTGGGGGAGGTTAAAATTAAATTAATGTCAAATGCATTTTTTTTTTTTCCTCTCTACCATGCATTTGTTGCCCCTTGTTATTCTTTAAGTCCAAGATATTTGTCATGGTCTGAACAGAGTAGAGGGAGAAAAAAAATCTCTTCTGCTGAGTGTGGTCAGCAGCTCTTACAGCATCTTAACTGTCTGCCAAGGGTCCCTTCTGTCACATAACAAAGAAATAAAGATTGAAGATCTACTCTTAAACATCTGAAGTGAAAACAAAGCCCCATCTGCAGCAACCTGTGTGCCCAAGCTGGCTGCTCAGCCTCTCTGCAAGGCTCTTTCACTTGCAAGAGCCTTAAAGGGTGTCCAGTATTGAGCTGTTAATGCCTGGGTGGGTTCACACCCCCCTTCTCTCCTGCTGCTTCCACTGGTGTGTCTGTTAAGGATGAGACACCCAATGAAGGTTTCTTTTGGCTGCTTTAATGCCTACTTGGGAAGGGTTGCTGGAAGTAAAAGCTTGAGTTGATCTCTGGAAACTCTAGATACTGAATCGTTCTCTCTCTTCCCTGGTACTCCAGCTTCTATGCATGCTTGTTGAGGATATTATTGTCCTGTCAACTGGGTTATCTAGTGCCTTAATGAGTTTCATGCAGACCATGACTTACTGCAGATTAGTTGGGATTGGAAAAGGGAGCATTATGGATGGGACAGTGGATGGGGCAGCCTGTGGCCATACATGAGGCTGATAGCCCCACCTTTAAGATCATGGCCCTGTCTCTCTTGATGTCCAGTAAGATATGAGAATAAATTAATGCCATATGGGAAACAGCCCATGGGGGAAAAAAACCTTTATTCCCATGAATCATCATGGGTAGCGTTAATGAAAGACCAGCCAGATAAATTTTCTGGTACAGCAATTTTAAAAGATAAGAAATATAATGGTACACCAGGATCTGAGCTGCAGGGGTGGAATATTGTGATCTACTTCCTTTTTCCTCACTGCTGTTTGCATAGCTTCATGGGTTTGGTTCTCTTCCTGCATCTCTGATCGACAGCAAGGGGCTAAACTGTTAGGAGAGAGCTGCTGCCTGTCTGCCTGGATCATCCATGAGTTGGAGGTGGGTTTTATGGGTTGCCACACAGTGCCTAGTAGATGAAAACCAGAGTAGAGATAATTGATCTTCTTTCCCACCCCAGTCTGTGGGGAGGCATGGAGTAGGCAGCATATCCAGGAAATGCTGGTGCATGCAGAGCCCTGCAGGTGTCTGCCTCTACAATCACACCCTTCCTCCCTGAGCTGCAAAAATCAACATTTACACCCAAAAAAGCCAGTCCTGCTCTTACCGAGCAGTTTGTCATGCTCTGGTTGCTCATGGCATTTTTGACTCCTCTGTAAAGGAGCCTGGTTTTAGGCCAATAAAAGCAACTTTGAGCAGTTAGTTTTTAAAAACAAACAAACAAAAAAAACCCACCACAACAACCAAACCCAAACCAAAACCAACTTGTGGACAGTTGAGGAAGTGAGTAATGAATATATATAGTAGTCCTCTGGACATGTTAAATCTGTGGTAGTGTGTGGGAGAGCTCAAAATCTGCTGTTATTTATCATGGGCAGTGGACTTGACCTATGTCAAGGAAAGACATTCCTTGGCTCCATGAGAAAGTTGGTGAAGGATCACTGAATGCAGACTTTATATCTTGGTATAATGCAGATTGCACCTGATTTTGGGCTGAAGCAAATGAGTGACTTAGTCTCTTCCACAGCAGAGGAGAGGTGTGTGGTTTCGATAAGAGTAGCTTTTGGGATGGTATTGTTGACACTGTGGGTAGTGCCCTTGTCATGATCTATTCTTGTGCTTGGAAATATTTTTTATTAGCTTCTGTCCTAGATGTCAAGCCAAAAGCCATGTTGTTTGTGTTCTATAAAATTCCAGGCTGCAAAACAGTGGTGCTTTGGGAATTCTTTCCATGCATGCTTCCCTTAACTGTTTTCCCATGGACAGTATCTGTCTGGTACATCCATCTCCTGGCTGGAACAGTGGCTTTGTCACCATCTCATCAAATACCTATGTTGGATTGAGCAAGGAGGTTGTGTGAAAGCAGGTTGCTCATGCAAATTGTCCAGTGCCATGTAGAAGAGATGCAATACTAGCAATTTTGCCTGGTATGGTTTACAACCACTGAGCAGTAAACCAGGAGAAATCTTGAACTTTGACTGACTGGGTTTTTTTTGGTGTGAGGTCTCTAGAACTTTCAGGAAATGTCGTCTTCAGGTGAGCTTCGCAAAGGAGAGTGGAAAGTCAGGCTGGTTGTGGTGCTGCCTTGAAAAAAAAACCCTCGAGTACGGTAAGGTACAGAAACAGCAGAATGGCAGACTTGCTATTTCTGGAACACCTTCCATTGGAGGAATTTGAAGTGCTTTAATCAATGTGCAGCTCTTGATGAGAGGGATAATTATTCCCCTCTTTAGAGAGAGAGATTAAACTGACTTTTCTGGAATGGCAAATAATTTTATGGCAAGGAAATGAACTGAGCTTTCACTCCAGAGAGCATCCTCCCAGCATGCTTTGGTTGTCTCCGGGGGCACTTACTGGACATCCCAGCAGAAATGTTAAGTTTTACAGATTCTAGAAAGGTGAATTGGGAATGTCCCTCCTGTGAGAAGCCCAGTACATCACCTCACTTGCGATGTCCCCTGCGCATTGCATGAGTTTGTGCTTTTGCTGCAGATGATCATATGGTAATAAATGAAGAGAAATGGATTTGTTTGGGCAGTGCCATTATTTTGGGATTTGAACAGTTCAGGTGCTGGCCTGCCATTGGAAAGCACCAGGAGACTAAGCAGTTGCAATGCCTTTTTCAAAATGTATGTAGAGCATTTGGGCTGTTGCTCATGCTTAAAACAGGATGGAGAGGACTTGCTTTCCTTTGCAAGCTGGCTGCTTGCATTTGAGTCATGGTGATGGGTACTGAAAGGAAATAGCTGCAGGGGAATCTCATGGCTTCCCTCTAGACAAATGCAGCAGAGTTGTTGTTATATAATTTGAGTTTGCTGTGCCAGAGTTATAAATGTCAGAGAAAATGCCCAGTTGCAACAACAGTGATGTGTGATTTGTCAGAGATGCTGGAAAGTGGAAAGGGGACCTTGCATAAGCCAGATCTTCAGCTTCTTTGCTGCAGCTTTTATTAGCCAATAATTTTCCTTATTGTCATAGTGGTTTTTTTTGTTTGTTTTGTGCCTTCCAGATAGTGGTTTCTGAGTAACACAACCATTTAGGTATCTATTGCTTTATAGCTTTCCTTGCTGCTGTCCTCAGCTGAGGTCCAGCTGACCCATCCGGAAGGATAGGTGGATAGTCTACCCTTGCAAATACCTTTTTAAGCTGCTGTTACTTGTGATGCTGATGGAAAGAGAAGAAAGTTTATGTGGAATTCCACGCGAGGAAACATTCTGTATTGCCTTTTGGCACCACTTTTGTTGATGTTTCTAGCTTAGCTTTTTCCTTCTGTATCTGCTGGTGCAGGCATGGCCCTCTCTGCAGCTGGACCAAAACGTCCCCTGTGAGACAAGCTTGGCTATGGGATGGCAGATTTTGCATGCATAGCCTGTCACCTTGTATGGGAGCCAAGCAAGACAAACTGAGTCTAATCTGGGGTGTAATACTTCTTCCATATTGCCACTGCCAGGGTGAGCTTCCTGATCACTTTGTGAAAATCTGGTGCTGCTAGCTGTGTATCTCTCCTTTGACGAGGCCTCCTTTCAATTTAAAGGCTGTTTGTCTTTCCTTTTGAGGGAAGGTGGAAGACCTTAGATTGATATCAAGAATGGCACCCATTTCCTCTTTTACTGTCAGGTTTTCATCTTCCAGCACTGGCTGGTGATGTCTTTTTTTTAATCCTTGGGGTTTTTTGTTTGTGTGTTTGTGTTGGTGGTGGTTGTTTTTTTTTTTTGCCAAGAATCACAACAAAGTAGCATTTTTAGAGTTTGGTTTGCAGACATTTGCTGTCAAGAATAAGATTCAAAGGAAAGAAATTGTCCAAGGAAGAAGCTTACTGGCTTTTTCATCTCCCAGTCCAATCCTTCACCCTTGAATCTCTGACATCTGTATCGGACTATTTGGGATAGGACGGTTTGCTCTGGACAACAGCATTTTGCAACAGAATTCCTGTAAACACTCCTGAAATACAGTAGTTAGTTTTAAATAGGGATAAATATTCGGTATTTATTCTATCCACCATTCTTCCTAATGAAAGGCACGCTTATTAAACTCATAAACACCAAACAGGAAAGAGCTGGAGGCACGTCAGAGCCTGGGATTAGTCTGAGCTGGACAAACTGCAATAGCAGTCTGGGGCCAGGACAGAAATAGGATCAGCAAAGGCAAATGCAGAGCTTATTCCTCTGTCACGAGTGATTTGTTGAGATGCAGGGTGGTTGGGCCACAGCTTTGCTGAAGGTGTCTCAGGGTTTTAATGTACAACCTTTTTCTATCCCTGGAATAGGACCCATCTGTCCTATTTCCAACTGGGTTTTTTGGGAAAGAACTTCCAAACCCCTCAATAAGTGCAGAAAATGATCCTCCTTCTGCTCATCAGTTTATCTAAGATTTTTTGAGTCAGAAGTGGTGCTGAGGACATTATGTTTAATAGCCTTCTTTGGCTCTATTCTCAGTTAACTTACACAGTGGTGTGGTTTTTTTTAATCAAAACTGTGCAATATGTGTTTTTATCTTAAAACCCACTGCCCCAGGATGTCAGTGCTTTAAATAAAGTGCACCATAAGCTGAATGCAAGTCAACAACATCATGTGGCTGCAAAAAGGTCTGGCACGAGACTGGGATGTGTTAGCAGTAATAGCATCCTCAGGAGGCGTAGAGGATGCAGTCCTCCTCCTGCTTGATGCTGATGAGAGCTCAGCAGGGATGCTGTGCCCAGCCAGGTGCCCCACTTCAGACAAGGCTTGGACCTCATCCAGTTGGTCTGTGCAAGAGTGATGGGCTGTATTATTTCATTTTTTTCTAGATGAGCCTTATCAGTAGAGACTGAAAGAACTAGAGGGCTAGACTAGCAAGAGTCTGAAAGACTAGAAAAAATATTTGAAGGACGAGGGGGAACAACTATGCAGTGTGTTTGGTAAAGAGAAAGGGAATAGGGCATCATTAGCATCAGTAATAGGTTTATAATGCACAACTGGTGAAATAGTCCAATCCTTCTGTTAACATGGTCAGAAGCACAAGGTATCACTGCTTAGGTGGTTTGGGGAAGATACAGTAGACTAAAAACACATTGTCAGGAGCAGTGGAAGTAGAGTAAATCATGCTGTGGGGGATAGATTGGGGAACCCCTATTGCACTCTCCTGTTTTCTCATGAATCAGTGGCTCCCTAAGGGATTTTTTTGTTTACCTCTGTGCTGAATGAAAGAGGGCGGATGTAACTGCAAGAGGCAGAGCTGGTTCAGGACACTATTATTGCTGCAAAAAGTCCCCTGGGGCCTCTAATAGCCAGAAACAGCCCTGGCTCCAGCTGTGCATCATCTCTGGAACGGTGCAGGTATTTGCCATTGAGAGTTGCCAGCATTTTTTGTGATGAATACAGCTGCTGGGATACAGATAGATGTTGCCTCTGTTCAGTGAAGTACACCTAGAGAGAAACTGGTCCTCTGTAATGGCAGAGTGGGGGAGGAGGGGAGGGGCAGGCAAGTATGGGTTATCCCTTAGTTTGGATACCTTTATCCCTTTGCTTGCTGCCTGGGCAAGCAAAACTGCCCGATTGCTCCTCAGCTTTGCAAGGCTGCAAGCCCTGAAACCTGGAGGGAATTAACAGGCCTGCCTGACTACCCTTTCTGGTTGTGTTTTTGGAAGCTGGGAGCCGAGGTGTTTTACAAAGTGTAATAATGTTATTTTTAGAGATTTGGCTCTCTTTTTGTTACATCTGTTGATCTGCAGTTCAATTACGGCAGCCCCAGCAGGAACACATATTTCAATAATATGTTCTCTGTCACTTTCTTTGACCTGCTAAATTGAATTGTAAATGGAGCATGTCACAGCTCAGAAATCTCATTCATGGCCTTCTCTAACAAGGTGTGCAGAGAGCTATTAGCCTAGTCTTTACAATAATCAAATAAGATGTGTCTGAGATGGGCAATGACTTACTTTAGGAAGCATCTGGTTAGCTATCAAAGCCTGAGCAGTCAGAATGGTAGGAATGTGGGTTTTTTTTTTTTCCTCCTTACTTCAGACTCATTGTCTGTTAGACCCAATTCCTTCCTTTTCTCATTTATTTATTGACAGATGCCTCTTTTGCAAGACCACGGGGCGTGTTGCCTAGGAGTAGTGAACCAGCCAAAACCTTTGCTGTGTTTATGAAGTGGCCAGTCTGGCTCAAATCAGTTGTGGTGGCAGATTTATCCTTCCAATCGGTCCATCTCCTGCCTAGAGAAGGCTGTAGCAAATGGAAAAAGTCCCACACTTTATGGGATTTGAAGTGCTAAGAAAAGACAGGGAGAAGAGAGAAAGTTGATGATGAAGAATAAAAAGCAAGAGCTGGAGAATGTGTTCAAGCGGAGTTTTGCACCAGATGTTGACGGTCTTGGTTTGTTAGATGGGGAGATAATGAAGCCTTTGGACAGGTTACAAAGTACTCTGAGAGCTGACTGATGCACTGTGGAGTCCTGCAGACTGCTGCCTGCTCTCTCTTGGCTTCCTGAGTCTTAAATCCAGGAGAGGGATGAAAGCCTGATCCCTTTGCAGCCTCCTCAAGGTGAGGAAATTGAAGCCAAGGTGCCTTGAATCTGTTCCCAATGTACCTAAGGTCTGGTAGGTCAACATCTGCTAGTCAAGGATATTGATTTGCTCACTTAAATGCTTCAAATCCTTGGAGTGCAAGGTACTTTCCCTTTGTTATATCCATCTGTGATACAAGATTCAGCTATTGGATGCACTTTTGGCAGCAAAGGCTGATTGCATCCTGAGCTGTAATAGTGACAGTGCAGCCAGCAGCTTGAGGGATGTGGTCTCTCAAGTGTCAGTAGATAAGAAAACACATCTGAGCATTGGGTCTGGCTTGGGCTCCCCAAAACCAGGCAGGCAATAACAGACAGAAGTGAGCACAGTGGGGTCACCAGGCTGGTTGGATCTGCAGCCTGGCTGGTGTGGTTTAACCCTGGCTGGCAACTAAGCACCACACAACCACTTGCTCACTCCCCCTCGGTGGGACAGGGGAGAGAATTGGAAGGGTTAAAGTAAGAAAACTCGTAGGTTGAGATAACGACAGCTTATTAGGTAAAGCAAAAGCACACATGTAAGCAAAGCAAAACAAGGAATTCAGTCACCGCTTCCCATCATCAGGCAGGTGTTCAGCCATCCCCAGGGAAGCAGAGCTCCATCATGTGTAACAGTTACATGGGAAGACAAATGACACCACTCTGAACATAGCCCCTTCCTCCTCCCTCCCCCAGCTTTATATGCTGACCATTACGTTATATGGCATGGAATATCCCTTGGGTGAGTTGGGGTCAGCTGTCCCAGCTGTGTCTCCTCCCAGTTACTTGTGCACCCACAGCCTACTTGCTGGTGGTGTGAGAAGCTGCAAAGGCCTTGACTCTGTGTAAGCACTGCTCAGCAATAGCAAAAACATCCCTCTTATCAACACTGTTTTCAGCACAAATCCAAAACATAGCCTCCTGCTAGCTGCTATGAAGAAAACTAGCTCTATCCCAGTCAAAACCAGCACACTGGGACATATGAGGAGAAGCTGAGAGCTGGAATTGTGCAGTGGGAGAAGAGAATGGCAGATCTTACTGCCCTCTGTAACTATTTGAGGAGTGGTTGTAGAGAAGAAGATGGAGCTGGGCAAGAGGCAACAGGCAGAATCTGTATCAAGGGAAATTCCAGTTAGATAGTGGGAAAACTTCTCCTTGGTGGTCTTTTCCTCCTGGAGCAGGACCCGGACAAGGGTGGGAATTTCCATCCTTGAAGACATTCAGGCCTTGCTGGGACATTGCCCTGAGCAACCTGACCTGAGTTGGCCCTGGGGGCTTAGAGCAGAGCTTGTCAGAGGCTCCTTGCTGCCTCAATTATTTTATCTTTAATTGTTTATTGGGGTCTGCATTTGATCTTTGACACTCTGATTGGAGCTCATGATCTCAAAATTGACAGGGGTGGAAAACTGTTCATATATATGGTACGCAAGTCACTGTTTTAAGGGCTATGCATTCACACACCATGAGTAATTAATGAAACTGTAATTTTGCTGTAGGAACCCAAGTATTGTGCATGCCAACAGAATGCACCAGCTGATATTTGTTCTTGTTTATCCTCAGTTCCTGGTTCTGATGGGTGCAGCTGGGAGGATGTAGTCATCTTCCATCTTCAGAGATTTAATAACTTCCTTGAAGATGATTTTCTTTTGCTTGCTAGAATGAGGTCCAATTGGGCAATCCAGAAATGAAGAACCATGACATCAGTTTTTCTTCTATATCCACTGGATAAATGTTAGCTTGCCTCCTTACTATTCTAAGCTAATACTGATAAATACTCATAGGAACTTGATTCTTGAGAATGTCAGAAAATAGTGTGGTGACGACTTCTTAGTAAACTCATTGTATCCAGGAGTGAATTTAAATGACCTGAAAACACACAAGTAATGGTAGTGCTCCAATTTGAGTCCAGCTCTTGTATTTGCTCTTGAGGTAGAAAGCAGTTATTTAGGACTCTGTGGCTTTGACCTTCAACAAAATCCATTCATTTGCTCATGGCAGGTGCCTGGGCTGGTGGATATTTAGGGACATGAGGATGGTGTGCACTGCAGAAAGGTAAAGTACATTTTCTTTCTTGCTACGTTTGCGTGTTTGAGGGCCTGATTGTCTTGGATGTCTCTGTGAATGCTGCCTAAACATAAAGCCTTCAGCATGGAGATTTATGGTGTCTTGTGGGAAAACGATAAATATCTTGCGGTGGGGACTGGCTGCTCTGTTTAATGTAGCTTAGCTCTTCTGAAAGCTCTGTGTTTCAACTGGTCAATACATTCTTCTGGGGTGAAGACTTGAATTTAAAAGGTGTGATGGGAGAAGGAACATTTAGATGTGTAGTGATGGGGCCAAGGACAGAGGAGGGATTCGGGGTGACCTGAACTTTGCCCAAGGAAAGCCAGTGGGCCAGTGGGTACCTGGACATCTGATTTGTGTGGAGGTATGGAGGTACTAATGTGACTTGTTTGAAGTTACTGCTTGGTCTAGAGGTTTTGATATACTACTGACAAAATTGGGTAATCCTGTTTGTTAGGTGTTGTGTTTGTGGGGTGGTTTTTTTTTTGTTTCTTTTTTTTTTTTTTTTCCCCCTCGACGATGTCCTTAGAATCATAAGCAGATCTGACCAAGGTGCATTAAATCAACCAAGCAGTCTAAACTAGCTGTTGGCTGGAGATCCTACTGCGGGCAGGGCAGTGCAATGGTTTTTTCCAACTTCGGATGTGACTTGTCATGGGGAGAAGACTGAAGCCAACGGAGCCCGACCCCAAGGTTAAGTTTGAGTGCAAATAAAGAAATGAGATTGGTGGTCAGAGTTATGATGGCAAGCTGTCACTTGCTCCTGTCCTCAGCATGTCACATCCAGACTCCAGGTCTCTTCCCTTTGAATTTTCCATATTGCCCAGTTTGCAGCTGCAGTTGTTCCAGAAGCATAGTTGAATGGGTGGAATTGGAGCAAGATGCCCATGTTTGATTTTTGTGTGTGTGATCAGATCCGTGTGTTGGTTATTCTCCACCTGTTGTACATGTACTGACTGATGTGCTGCCAGGCTTTGGGAGGGCTCAGTCTCTCTGTGGTTTCCTCTGATCAGAAATTGCAATCTCAAGCTGAGACACCCTTCAGCAAGAAATTGCTTGAAAATTATATATTTCCTATAAAAAGCTTCCGTATTTCACAACTGGGATTTTTTCTGACCAAAAAAGACAAAGAAGGATGGGAGAGAAAGACATTGTCAAAAAGCTTCTTTCTGCTCTAGTTTGATTTTTATTCTTATTTTTAATGAATGAACAGGAGGTTTACTGTATGCAGGAGATGGTTTAGGTAGGGTCCACCACAAAGACTGAAAGCCATGAATTCCCAGAGGCACTTTGACTTGAACAAGAGCTCTCTTCATGTTAGATGACTGGCAATTCCAGAAACCAGTCTGACTCTCCACTTTCTCCATCATTTCTAGCTGGGGAGCACAAGCTGTGCTGGCAGAGGCTCTTCAGCAAGCACATCTACTGCCTTGCGTGGCACACCGTGGTCCTGGCTCACACAGTGAAATTTTCAGGGGTGCTGGTGGGACCAAACCGAAAGCTGAGACTCTTTCACACCTCTTGTATGCAAAGTTGTTGTGAAAATCCCCTCCGGTCATGAGGACTGGAGGTGGAACGTGTTTCTATTAATACTGATGGCAAGAGACCCACGGGTTGGATGGTGGGGAGATATTCACACCATCTCGTCGTAGGTGTTGAAAGAGAGAAGGTGGTTGCAGAGGCTCTTTATATAGCCAACAAAGCGGTCCAGCTTCCTCCGGAGCAAATTCAGGTCATTTAATTAAAACCTTTGTTTGGAGCAAGCCTCTGTTTGACTGTACATGGGGACCACTGTAGCCTCTCGTATGTGTAGATAATAATTCTTGCCCAGTGTAATAAGTACACATGCTATTTTTTTCAGTGTGGACTGACTTTCACATTTTTTCAGTAGCTGGTTATATTTATTCGAAACAGGCTTAATGTTTCTGACCACAGAAACCTCTGACCAGAACACAATCTTATCAACAGGTGAAATGGAAAAATAATTTTAACTGACTTGTTAGGTTGGATTACTCTGTGCAATGTTTACTATAACTCAGTAGTAACGTGAAGTGAGTCAGATGTTTTTATGGCTCTGGTTTGCACTGACTTTTTTCCAAACATGGGACATACAGCACTCAGGTTTTGGCTTTTATTTGGGAAGCCAACTATTTTATGAAAGTTGAAAAGGGATGTATTTAAAAGGAGGAAGGGGATCTCTGAACAGCTTTGGCAGAACAAACCACAGTTCTGCTCAAAGCAGCAATGAGACAAAGAGGTATTCCGCTCTGCCAATAATGTTTAATGACAAGTGATTTCCTGGTTCAGTGTGAAATATAAATTAACAGCCAAGAAGAATGCAGAATTGAAAAGGAACTCAGTTTATCCACTTCCCTGAAATAATGAATCCAGCAATAAAAGATTTTTTGGTTCAAAGCCAGAGTGCAGGGAAACAAGTTGGAGTTTTTCCTGTTGATTTTAGTTGGCTCCTCTGATTCTTTTTTTTGCTGCCCTTCAGCCTCCCTGCCGACACACTGTCTTTCCAGTCAGCAGCAAAAGCTGCCCGTCTGTCCTGTCTTCGCTCTTCAGATGAAGGTTGGGTCATTACACAGTGGTCTGTGGTGAAGGGCTTTAAAAAAAAAAAATTCTTTCTCTGTGGTTTAGGGTTTCTGGCTTCTTTGTGTAAATACTAATGATGATCATTCCTGATTTGAGGCCCTCCAGGGTAAGAGAGCTTTAAATCTGAAGAGAATCAATGGTGGTTTTATTTTGTCTTTTTTTCTATTTTGCTGTTTGAGCCTTTTTTTTTTTTAAACTGTCTTTGGTTTTATTGAATATTGTTAAAAGACCAAGGCACCTGTAGAGCCAGCTCACTTGAATTGTGAATGCAGGCTTATTCTTGCCTTCTGTTGAGCCCCCTTATGCTCCCTGTGAAGGGTTTTCATGGGGTGTTGTTCTAAAAGAAATTTATGGCACCCCACTTGCTGCACTCGTCTGACTTAACATACTGTTTTGTGGAAGAAGTTTGTTTCCTCAGGCTGGTTTCAGTGGTGGCTTACTGTAAAGTTGTTAACGTTTTCTGGGTTTGGTCTTTTAAATCAAATATTTCTTAATGAGAAAAAGAAATCTGCTTTGGGCATCTCCTCATTTCCAAGCGACCACAATCTCACCCATATACTTAAGGTGTTTCAGGTAAAATCTTGTCTGCTGTGGTTTCGGCTGGTCTGGGAGAGCTTTAAAGACCTACTGCCACGGAGGGTTTGAGGTGAACATCTGTGCAATCCTCACAGTTGGATATGAATCAAAAGGAGGACTGTAAAAAGTGTTTCCATCTGTGAGCTGCCATGATTAGCTATACTGGAATAAACTGGGTCAAGCTCCCAGCAGCATTGCAGCAGTGGCAGTTGACTTCCTTCACCGGAAAGCTTCCTAGGGACATGCAAGTTGGAAGGGACCCAACTTTGCCCACGCTGATTTCTGGGCTGTTGTTTGTGCTGAGCTAATCCGTGTAGGAATGGAGCCCTTAATCCATCCAGCACCGGCATTTCCTCTTACCCGTTCACAGTTCAAAGCAGGCTTCTCATTTTCCAGTTCGTTTTGAAACTCTATGTTGGTTCTGGATGCCAGAGAGGATGCTGGAGGCAGTGGTTTGCTTTAGAGGGGCTCCTGAAGTTTTATCCTAAGGCACAGAGATGTTGGCACATCTCAAGGATGCTCCCTTGGGATGAGGTGGCAGAGGTCTCCAGCATCCACTGCAGGTGGAGGAGGGCATTTCGGGGCTAGTGTTGGCTGGGGTGCTTGCAGCAACTTCAGTGAAGCAAAATGTTTATGCTCTGCTTCTTCCCTAGGGCTACCAGTGCATCAGCTGGCTCTAGCCTTGGCTTTTCTTGGATTTAATGGAGCAGACCTCAAGCCAACGCAACCTCCTCCTCCAGCTGGGTGAAAAGGAGGGGCAAGGGGGGCAGCTTAGCTCATTGCACAGCATTTCAGTGACCTTTGGGAATGTACTTCGTGGTAAATAAGCTATTTAATGTAATCTTGTAATATATTGTACCCCTCTGCTTCGCCTGCATGGCCCAGGCAGGGCTTGGGATGTACTTTCTGGTAGGCTCAGCTTACATACAAAAATATTTGAGCCTTAGGAGGAGGGATGCATGTAGATGCAATGATAGCCACTTCAAATCAATTGAGTCTTACCCTGGGCAATACTGATTTTTAAGTTGTTCAATCTTCCTTCTCCGTTCTGAGTCCAAATCATCATCTCTTCAGATCTTGATGCTGTGGTTATCTCCTTTTTGGGAAGATAACAGGCAATTTGATGATCTAAAGGCTTGATAAGGGTTCATCAAGTAAATTATCAAATAAACATAGTTCTGGCTTCTCTTAGAACAGCAGTGATGGGCTGTGTTCATCCCATAATTCAGCGGGGAATAGCTGTGGTGGACATGTGCATGGGTAGTTTTGGCACTTTCTAGTCACGGCCATGGCACCTTCACCAAACAAACTTTTTTTAAAAGCATGGGTGGGTTGGTTGATGAATTTCTTTGGTTTAGAAATGTCACACTAAGAGGTGGCTTCTAGCATATGTGCTATCAGCTAGAATGTAGAAATGGGTGAGAAATCTCATTGCTTCTAATATAGAAGGTTTGAATAAATTGAAATACTTCCTGTAGGCAGGGTAGGTGGGAGTGTATATTTAGCTGAACTTCTTAATATCTTCTACAGATCTTAGAGTAAATAAAATAACCTTCCTGAGCCGGTCTGCTTTCCTGTGTCACCAGTGCCAGGTGGTAAATATTGCTGCAACCTTCACCTGGGTTGGGGTGTTTTAACAAATGAAGCTGGTACAGACTTCAGTTAACCAACACTAATCCCCAGATTGGAAAAAATCTCTTCTGTGCTCTGTGATATGGATTTCAGAGCTGTTTCTTACAAGTTAGATGAAAACTTGCAACACAAAGGCAGGTAAAACGTATGAGCCAGCTTCACAGTTGCATGGCAAACGTGCTCTTCCTGTGACGATTTAATTTAATTTAGGGTTTTTTTGCCGTCATTCCTTACTTTGATATTGGTTATGCTCCCACCTGACATATGATGGGGATTGGGGATGCACAGAAGTGGTGAAGAATGTGAATGAAATGATTATTTTCTTTGTTTTTAAGCTTTTTTAAAGGTTAAAAATCACTGACAAATGGCAACTTGGTAACATGTCTCAGTCTTAATTTTTTTTTCCATTTGGGACTCTTCTGATTATTTCTGTACATACTTCTGGAGTAAGAAATCTTATTCCCATTGCTGGAAGTGTTCCCACAGTAGACCTGAGATCATAACACTGGCACCTGCTAGGTGCCTGTTTTTGAGAGTGCTTCTGCAGTGCAAAATCTTCAACCTGTGCCTTCCCCTTTTTAATGTTCTTACTTCGAAGTCACTCATTTGAATTGATACTCTCTCCATTGTTCTGTAGGCTGTGGCCATCTCAATGGGTGTGCTATGCAAAAGCTTAGTCCGTGTACCAGTTGGCTTTTTTTGAGGTTAAGAGAGCACATGGTACCTGTCCTCTCCATTTAGCCAGGGGAAAAAGGTGACTCTTCATTTATTGCTTGCCTTTAAAATTAAGTGTTGGTATAGTGAGGTCAGTACTGGTTTGTGCCATTCTGCAACACTTCATGGCTACATAGAATCATAGAATGGTTTGGGTTGGAAGGGTCCTTAAAGATCATCTAGTTCCAACCCC
>NW_010263623.1:5127-5834 GCF_000690775.1 Eurypyga helias | reverse complement strand
AGGTGCAATAGGGTCTCCCTGGAACCTCCTCTTCTCTAGGCTGAACAAGCCCACTTCTCACAGCCTTTCATCATAGGAGAGGTGCTGCAACCCTCCAATCATCTTCGTGGCCCTTCTCTGGACTTGCTCCAACTGGTTCATTAGCAAGTAGTGGGGCCCAAGAGAAATGTGGAGAGAGTTGGTGCTGAGATCCTGCTATTCATTTTAGAGGTGCTGGTGTGGTCAGTTAGGGCTTAGTGCCCATTGGTGGTTAAGGTGTGTTGTTTTCACTCATGGAGCTTTTCTGGTTTAGCTTCCGCCAAAATCCTGCAGTGATGTTACCCAGAACATGTAAGGCAGGACAAAATGGTGAGCTACTTCCAAAATGCATCCTGGTAGGAATGAATGAAAGCAAAAACACAGGTGTGTTTGGTTGAGTTAGACTGCAGAACAATACTGAGGAAATAAATGAAGACTGAGACATGTTATTAAGTTGCAGTTTGTCAGTGATTTTATTTAAAAATTTTTTTTAAATCACACTTGGGCCACAACAACCCCTTGCAGTGCTCCAGGTTTGGGGATGAGGGGCTGGAAAACTGCCCCATGGAAAAGGACCTGGGGATGTTGGTTGACAGCAGTTGAACAGGAGCCGGCGTGTGCCCAGGTGGCCAAGAGGCCAACGGCATCCCGGCCAGCATCAGGGACAGTGTGGCCAGCAGGACCAGGGC
>NW_010263623.1:0-4940 GCF_000690775.1 Eurypyga helias | reverse complement strand
TGGAGGAGGCTCAGGGCAGACCTGATCGCTCCCTACAGCTCCCTGAAAGGGGGGTGCAGAGAGGGGGGTCGGTCTCTTCTCCCAAGTGACAGGACAAGAGGAAACGACCTCAAGTTGTGCTGGGGGAGGTTTAGATTGGATATTAGGGAAAATATCTTCCCAGAAAGGGCTGTCAGGCGTTGGAAGGGACTGCCTGGGAAAGTGGTGGAGTCACTATCCTGGCAGAGGTTTAAGAGCTGTTTGCATGAGTTCTGAGGGACATGGGTCAGTGGTGGGATGAGCAGTTTGGCGCTAATGGTTGGCCTTGGATGTCTTTTCCAATCTAAAAAATTCTATGATTCTGTAAGTGCTCTGAGCTGTGCATGTTTAATCTCAGTGCCAGTTAATTGATGACTGGCGAGCACATCCATATTATTCCCATGGGAAGAGGGAGAATCCAGAAGGGAAGGGTGGTGAAGGGAAGGTTTTCTACAAGAACTGCCAAAAATGTCAGTGCTGGCATTCTTATAAAATCTCTTGGAGCTGCAAATGTGGACAGTTCTTTTGCAAGCACCTTCAGACTCTGGAGGTTCTGTCTGAGTTTCTCTAGGTGAAGTGGCACCATTTCCTCCATCTACTTTTGGCTATTACAGTGTGATTGGGATGACATGAAGGTAAGTCTTTTTTTTGGCACATTTCCTCCATCTACTTTTGGCTATGATAGTGTGATTGGGGTGACATGAACGTAAGTCTTTTTTTTTTTGGTGTTAAAGGCTTAAAGCTGTTACACATTGGAGATTTCACCTCATTTTAAAGCATGTGGAAGCTTGCAATGTAGGGGCCTCCAAGGATTTTTTTGATGAGGGTCTGTTAGAGGGAGGTTTTACAGGACCCAGGCTAAATCCAGTATGTTGTGCATGTAGGTCAGATTCACGCAGATACAGGCTCTGGTTCAGTTCATGCTGAATATCATCAGTGGTGCTGAGATGATGTTCCCTGTTCTTCTGAAAACCCACCCAGAACTGTGTTTGAACTCACTGAAGTTTGTCAACCCTTGAAGAATTTGGCTGGGTTTTCATAAAATCAGCCAAGCAAGTGTATCTGAGTGCATCATCAAGGACAGACCCAAAATAAAAGCTTTTAGGGAGCTTGACACATACTATGCTACTTGCATGTAAATGAGGGTAGATAAAGAAAAAACAAAAGCTCGAAACTGTTTTGAAATGTTTTCCTTGGCATGTTTATCAAATCTGCATCATCCAGTGCATGAATACTGGTCAACCTTATCCCATAATGACCTTTGAAGAGCTGGATTTTTTTTTTCCTAGTAATGGTGATTTAAAAGAAAGGATTTGTAACATTCATTCATATTTTTGTCAAAATCATAGAGCAATTTTTATTATTAAAATCAATCTAACTTGATTATTTCTTTAACAGATACTTTTTCATGATTATGGTTTTGGTAGCATTTTTACAGCATCCAAGTGGTTCCTATGACTGATAACTCAGCACATCGTACACTTTTAGTCTCACTTGCTTTGAAAAATCATGTCTGGTTAACCAGTTCAGCAGTGTTGCTGATAGGTGCAAGGTGTTAGACACAATGGAAAGGGAAAACCAGCAAAAAATAGGGAAAGTGAGGTATGAATGCTTGGAGATCTGCAGACTGGAAGGCATCCAGGAGAAAATTGTCATAACCTTCTGAAAGATTTAGCAATCGCTTCCTTGTGGGGAATTTTGGTGGGATGGAGTGAAGGTGAGAGTGGGTTTGAGTGTTTATATAGTCCAGGTGTTCCATGGGTGGATTTTAATCTGAAATTTCTTGGTTGGAAAGGGTTGGCTCGGCTGTGCGGTGGTGGTTGTCGGTGTGGTGGCTCGTCATGGGAGTTGTGGCAGCTTTGCTGCTGCTTTTGGGACTGGGAAGGCTGGTGTTGGCTATGGAGCTGATGCAGATGCTATGGCTGGCATCCTGCTACCAAAGGCCAGCCAGGGTTTTTTGAGTGGGGGAGGGTGGGGTGTGGACAGACACCGAAATTCCAACCTCAGTGTTTTCCCTCCAGGAGCTCGGCTGTGCGTGTAGGTGCAGATCTGTGCATGAGGCGGGGAGGTGATAGTCTTTAGGCTCATGGCAGAGCGGTTTGTCCACGTGGCTTTGAATGTACCAAGTCCCTTCATATGTCCTTCTTGTCCCTGTTGGCTCCTTGATCTGGAACACAAAGCCCCACATGGAAATTGGGCACCTGTACTACTGCGGTTTGATCAGTGTTGTTTAACAAACTTGAACTGAGTTGAAGAAAACTTTTAACCATAACCCCTGGACGAGAATTGGGAATTTCTTGCAGCAAACATAATTTTTGGCACAGGAAAAAGTAAAAAATTCCAACTGTTTTTATTGCTTTATTTTTCTTTTGGAGCTTTTTATGCAATGGAGCATACAAGGAAGAGCTGTATCGCAGGGTTGGTATCCAGGGTGATGCATGATGAAACATAGTCAATAGACAGTTAAGTAAATAGCTCCAGTCTTTAAGATGGAAAGGGAAAGCAGAGAATAGTAGTGTTTCTTATAAACACAGTTTTGGTGATATATTAGGTACATTGTTTTGCATAATTGAAAAGCCATGAGACAGCAAATACCCTTTTCTCTAGTGAAATAGAGATTGATGGTGTGCTCCAGGTCAAGAAGGAAATGATAGTAGCAGGGTTGCTCATACACTTTTTTAGTTTTCATCCCTTCTTGCTCATTCTGGAAAGAAAGGATTCATTTTAATATATTCCACAAAGAATTTGTTTGTGTTTTGTTCCGAACAGACTGGATAGTAGTTGGAATGGAAACATGTGGGTTATTTCATGTCTGCGGAGTAAAACCAACAAGGAGCATGTGGGAATAGTGCTGCTTAGGGGCAGTTTTCTTGGAACACAGTTCTCTTCATGGATGTCACTGTGGTTTAGGCTTTACCAAGCTATTGTAGCGGAGCATGGAACAGATGTTTCGGGGATTTATTTTCCTTTGGGGGTGGCGGAATATTATTTGAAACATTCATAAAAACTGAATGTTGGTGTAAATTTCTTTCATCTAGTGCTGGTGTGGTCTCTCCTCCTGCCACATTATTTGCAAAACACTTGCATATGTGGTGTTGATGGGAATAAATGTTGCAGATGGGTGGTTTGGCTCTGCAGGATCTGAGTGCCTTGGGAAAAGGAGTAAGGGTTCCCATTTCTGTGTAGTAGTAGCATCTCTAACCTGCTGTGTCATCTTTGCCAGGTGATAACTACTTTGTTATTTGAGCTGAACCTGTGGGGAAAGTATGATGCTGTTTTGCATTTCTCACATGTGAATGGAAAACCAAAGCAAAAAATCTTCCAACTAACCACCACACCCGGCTCCCTCCCCCCTCCCAAAAAAAAAAAGAAAACCCAAAACCAGATCTGTATCTAGATATGCTCCCTTCTACCACATACCCTGAGAGCTGAAGGAATGCTGTCCCAGTCCTACATGATATACCTACATAAGGGACCCCTCTACCCAGAGCTGGGGATAATGAATCAATTTTCCACCTCACCCAGGGGAGAAAGGTCTGAAATGTGACCTCGGAAATGTGTACTTACTCCATCCAACCTCAACAGCCTCTAGATGAGATGTGGGATGGCATGGGGCACTGGCCATGAAGTGGGATAATGTTAATGCTGACTTCTTTTTCCATCCACAGTGGGAACGCCTCTGGTTCCTAATCCTCACCTCATCCTTCTTCCTGACCCTGGTCTGGTTTTACTTCTGGTGGGAAGTTCACAATGACTACAATGAAATCAACTGGTGAGTAGAGTTCCTCTGTTGAGGAGGGGCGAGACAATAAAAATTTGCCTACCATCATACACCTCAAAGAACTGTAGAATCATAGAATGGTTTGGGTTGGAAGGGACCTTAAAGATCATCTAGTTCCACCCCCCCTGCCATGGGCAGGGACCCCTTCCACTAGACCAGGTTGTTCCAAGCCTCATCCAGCCTGGCCTTGGACACTTCCAGGGATGGGGCATCTGCAGCTTCTCTGGGCAACCTGTCCCAGTGCCTCCCCGCTCTCTCTGGGAGGAATTTCTTCCGGATGCCCAATCTAAATCTCCCCACTTCCAGTTTAGACCCGTTACCCCTTGTCCTGTCACTTCCTGCCCTTGTAAAAAGTAAGAGCTGTTTGACACTGGGTTGGACACATTTGGGCCCTTCTGATGGACTTGTTAATGTCAGTAAGTGGAAAGTGAGACTGCAGGGGAGCTGCTTCTGCCTGTCTGCACTGGTAGACATAATATCCTTATGTCTCCATTGTGTGTCTGTAATGGAGATTGGGGTGTTCTCCCTGGTAAACAGTTTGTGAAAAGAAAGGTGGAGCTGAAAGCATGTAGAAGATTTTGGAGGCTGTTTGTTTGTTTGTTTCTGTTGTTGGCTGGTTTTGGAAGTGGCTGAGTAATCTGGCTGAAACTTTCCATAAAATATAAATAACAAAAATTCAGCCTGAAGCAGACACGGGTGTGGAAAACTTTGCAAAGTTGGAAGGAGCTGTAAACAAGCTTTCCGGTGGGAAGTCCAGTGGTGTTTGGGGCGTTGCCAGCTCCCCCCAGTGCTGGAAATTATTTTCCCTTTTACTATCTCAACAACATCTTAAAACATTTTGACAGTACCTTGCACTCTCTTGTAGCCAAACTGCTTCAGTGTCCTTTTTCTTCTCAAAGATAATGTGTAAACTGTATTTTAAAACACAGTGGGTAGTTGATCCCTTAAATTGCCAGCTTTAGATGCATGAAGGAGTGTGTTTACTGACTTAATGATATGAGCTGTCTCCTCCCAGGAGTGTGGTTTTTTATCTCTGCAAAGACTCATACTCTGAGAACTGAAACCATCACCATTGTTCTTGATTATTTTTATAATACTAGCATGAAAAAAACATGAGTTTTAGGTTTTGGGGTGTTTTTTA
>NW_010263622.1:0-1709 GCF_000690775.1 Eurypyga helias | reverse complement strand
GAGTCAGACACAGAGAGCCCGAGAGTCACTGCCCGAGAGTGATCGCAGTCCGAGAGCCACAGCCTGAGGGTTGGAGCCCAAGAAATGTGGCAGCAGATTCCACAGGAACCCTATCAGAGAGAGCAAACCAGGGAAAGTAAACAAACCCACCAACTCCCTCCTGAATGAGCCAGCACAGGAGTTAGCGAAGCAGCTAATGCAGGAGTCAGGGAGAGTGTCAGGAAGTGTACGGGAGCGAACAACCAAGAGATTAAGGGAGAAAGCAATGTCTCCCAGACCCCCTCCTCACCTCTGCCTCGAGCATGATGTACTCTGGAATGAAATACTCCCTTGGTCAATTTGGGTCAGGTGCCTGAACTGTGTGTCCCCTACACTGGCTGTAGCGAGACAGCGAGAGCTGGGAACGCAGCTGCAGCATCAGAAACGGAGAAAGACGTTGAATCTGTTCCAGACATTCCCCAGCGCCAGCTGAGACCTTACCAGTGCTGCTCTGAGCTTCCAGGAACAGCTTCCTCGCAGAAACAATAAAGAGGGTTAACTCTTTCCTAACTGAATCTGCACAAAAAGTGATAGAGGAGCTGATGAGGAGGGGTGCTGTGCTCTACCTTGTTCTCACCAACAGAGAGGGGCTGGTGGGGAATGTGAAGCTCAAGTTCAGCCTTGGCTGCAGTGACCATGGAATAGTGATGTTTGAGATCCTTTCAGAGGCAAGGAGGGTGCACAGCAAGGTCACTACGCTGGATTTACAAGAACAGACTTTAGCCTCTTCAGCCGACTGATTGGGAATGTTTCTTGGGAAGAAGCCCTGGTGGGAAGAGGGGCCCAAGAAAGCTGGCAGGTGTTCAAGGACCTTCTCCTCCAAGCTCAGGAGCGATGCATTCCAACAAAGAGGAAGTTGGGTAAAAGCTGCCACAGGCCTCTGTGGATGAACAAGCAGTTCCTGGACAAAGTGAGAGAAAAAAAGAAGCCTACAGTGGGTGGAAAAAGGGACATGGAGCTGGGAGGATTACAGGGAAGTTATCTGAGAGGTCAGGGATCAGGTTAAGAAAGCCAAAGCCCGGACAGAATTGAACTTGGCCTGGGACATCAAGGACAACAAGAAGGGCTTCTATAGGTACATAGGGGATAAAAAGAGAAGGTCAGGGAGAATGTGAGCCCTCTGCAGAAGGAAATGAGAGAACTGGTTTCCCAAGGTATGCAAAGGGCCAAGGTACTCCATTCTTGTTTTCATAGAATCATAGAATCACTAGGTTGGAAAAGACCTTAGAGATCATCCAGTCCAACCGTATCTGTCCGCCACTAAACCATATCTCTCAGCACCTTTTGCCTCGGTCTTCACTGTCCAGGGCACAAGCCATACCCCCAGAGGCACAGAAGGTAAGGGCAAGGACTAAGAGAATGGAGAGCCACACATAGTTAGTGACGATCAAATTCAAAACAAAAAAGTACATGGGACCTGATGGAATACATCCGCAGGACTTGAAACAATTGGCAGATGGGGTTGTGAAAGTTCTATCCATCATATGTGAAAATTCGTGGCAGTCTGCTGAAGTTCCCGCTGAATGGAAAAGGGGAAACATAACCCCCATCTGTAAAAATGGAAACAAAGAGGACCCAGGAAATTACAGGCCAGTCAGTCTCACCTCTGTGCCTGGCAGGATGCTGGAGCAGATCCTCCTGGAATACATGCTGAGGTACATGGAGAATGA
>NW_010263621.1:0-13346 GCF_000690775.1 Eurypyga helias | reverse complement strand
GCAGACATCTGGTAGGTTGAAGTATGTTTTATAATATGAAGCTTTATAATTTTTTCCTTTATTATTTATACTTAGCTATATTGAATTGTATCTTAGGCGTCCCTTGTATGACATAACCACTTTTCTTTCTCTCCTAAAATTATCTGGTTGATAGCAAACTGAATAGTCCATTGAAACTGAAGCCTCCATCTCTTCCTATTCAGTATTTCTGTCATAGTTTTCCTGATCTATGCCAAGGACAGTGCCCACATTACATTTAGGCCACTGCTTTTTTTTCTACAATTTCATGAAAACCCCTGAACAAATCGTTAGTAGCAAGTGTCTTAAGGACCTTCAGTATTTTGTTCTGTAAGGCTTGAAATTTGTATATATACCACTTGGTTCACATTAAGTGGAAGTTCCATGAATGAAATAAATGGAACATGAGAAACAAATCTGCTCTGGAGGCAAAATATGCAGAGATGGGAATTTTTTGCAACTACAACATTTTATTGCAAGGGTAAGCAAAGTCAGGATAAGAAGTTATAAAAAATAATAAATAATGTGGATAAGAGAATTTTAGTAGTAATGTATTTTTGTCATAGATAAGGAAGCAAAACCAATTCCTTAGACACCTCAGAAAAAAGGAAAGATAAAAGGAAAGGTAAGGGCTCTAATTATCAGAAAGGAAATACACTGGAGGGGGAAAATGTAGAATTTATAAGTACCTTCTCTGCTTCAGTTCACTCAAAAGGACTCTTGTGTAAAATGATTAATTAGTCTGGGAGTAGATGAACAACATAAGAGAACACACATCAACACTGTTACAAAGCAAATGAGAAAATACCTGGAACAAATTGATGTTTTAAGTCAGCAGGGCCAGATTAAATCCATCAGAAAATTCTAAAGGAATTAGCCAATGACTTTCATAGCCAGTGGCAAGTGATTTTACAGAACTCCAAGGAGATCCTAGAACAGCAGATTAGTAACTTGACATCAGTTATAGGAAAAATATCAGCTAAAAATAGGTATAACATAGAGAGGTAACTATTAAAAATGTTAGGAAGATGTTTAAGGTACAAAGCAAAACAAATGTTAAAGTTCAAAAAGAGCTTATTTATTAGACTGAAGATGTATCATAAATATGATCTCTCTTGCCTAATAAACTTATTTACCAGAATTATTCAGGATACAGTGCAAAATACCACCAATGGAAAAGAAAAATCTATATTCCCACAATCCATTTAAACCAGATAGTATCTATACCAAATATTGTCAAAATAATTCAGAAAGCAGAAAAAAAAGATGGTCACTCATTAATTACTTTAAATATGTTATAGTTCTAAAAAAAAATTTAATCTACCAACACTCACTCCTCAATCCATTAACTGTTGATCTATCTTCAATTGTTCTTACTTTTTTTATAATACTATTTAAGCTGTAATATTCACACCACACAACCAGATATCAAACTAAAAAACCAATATGGACATGACTTATTTCTGCGTATAAATAATTTTCAGTTCTGCTCAAGTCATCTGCAGTTTCTTGAACATTAGATATAGCTGAAATACTATGTGAGTCTCCTCAGCTGAAGTCAGTTAATGGTGTCAGATAAGTATTGCCACCTACAAAAGGCTTTCAGCTCCAGTCTTCCCCCAGATCAGTCGCTGTTTCTATTCCAGATTAGTTAACTGATAGCAAGATGTCCTATTCTTTGTTTCCTGTATTAGACCAAAGGCATTTATTTATAGAAACTTCATAGTCAGTTTAAAAAAATATCTGATATCAAAAAATTTGATCTGCCTACAGAGTCTACCTCATATATAGAAGAAACATAGTATTTTCAAATAAATTATTGTGGGTCAATAAGGATTGAACTGGAGGATAAAAGCATAGGAGACAGAATCAAATGAATGGCAAGGAAAGCATTGACATTGATTAATGAATTACAAACATATCCTGTATCTTTTTCAGAAGAAACTTATTTTTGAAAAGCTTTCTCTCCAGCTTTTACCAGTAGAAACCAAAGAAATATCTAATCTTGATTCTTATGAAAACAGTAACTGACTATCATGAGATTAAGATGGGAAATAGTGCTATGAACAGTTAAAGAATTAATGCGAACAAAAATTCTGAATGAATTCACTGTCTAGTATGCTGTGCAGAAGATCTTCATCTTCATCTGCATGCAATCTTTCAGTTAGCAGGAGTGCCTGCATTGCCAATGATCTGAGCAAGGAACTCAGTCAATCCTACTTAAAATACAGCCACTATTGTTAGAATGGAAAAGTATAACACTGAAAGGTGCTTGACCTTAAGATTACAAGTAACTTCTCCTAGAACTGGAATATCTACGGAAATATTTAACCAAGGAATTATATAGAGATATGTACGTATATTGTAGTGTATTTTAATATATTACTATGACAAAACACATGTATATAGACTCTAATACCTCTGCGCTCAGAATGTACTTCCTTTGTCAGTATGTGTACATTGGAGTGTGTGTTCTAATTCTTTACACTTCTTCTTTTTTATAATTGCTTCTGATACAAAAATACTGATTTATCATAAATTTCAGTAATGAACAGTGTGACCGAGATGAAAATTAATCAATAGAATTTTAAGAATTTATTCTATTTAAAATACTTTTTCTCTTTCATTTGCAATTCTTCCATGTAGATAAAGTGTTGGCAGTTAGTTATTGTAGAGAAAATTACAGATGAACTCTAATATTTGAATAGTCCATTTTTGTTTTTTCAGTAACAATGTTTCATTTTTTACAGAAAGAAGAAGTACTTTTATAATGAATTGAGAACCTTAAAAATTTCTCATTTTTCCCTGGAACTGCCTAATGAAAAAACTTCTAGGATTGTCACATCTAAGAAGAACAATGTAAATCAGTGTCATTGAAATAGCACAGGTCACATATTGACCAGGTGATAACCTGCTAAAATTGTTACTTACTGTATCTATTGGCACAAGAGGTAGGAGACATCTCCTACGTTGCAAGGAAGCAACAGGCAAGGGAGTTATGTCGATAGCACATTTTAAAAGTACTACTTTAAAATCTTTTTTAAAGTGAAAACATACTACAAGCAGTGAATTTTCTTGCCCAACAGCTTCATTTATTCAACGGTTCACACTCCTTTGCACGTATACACATTTTAAATTGCTTTTCCCTGCCTTTTTTTCTAACTTAGCCCTTCATAATAGAACAGTTTATCCTCATCAGCTTTTCCCTCATCTCGCTGTTGATCACTAACATAAAATTTATCACGTGGACACAGAAACAATCTGGAAAAAAAACCAAAAAACTATGCAAAAACTTACATAGGCTAAAGGCTGAAAGGATGTATGACCCACAGGTTCCATCGGCTTCTCAACAAAACTAGGCTTTCTGAAATGATGTGAACATTCAAAGCAGTATCACGTACTTGAATAGTTGAATCACTGAGAACAGAAGCATTAGAGACTTTTCAGTTTATAGCAACATGGACTGTGAAAGCCAAGCAATAGTTTCTCTGTCCAATGAAATCCAAGCTCTCCAGTGCCTGAAGGTGAGTGCTTATGGGAAGAATTTGGTTTCTACACTGCTTATGCTTCTTTCACATTCAAGCACAAGAAAGCTTCTAGAATAAGTAGTATATAGATTAGGATTTGGGGATTTTGTAGAGGATTGATCTTTTAAAACAGTTTATTTATCAGGAAATATGTTAGCATATACATGGGACGTTTACTTGGATGGCATATATGAATGGCATAGATAGAGCCCGCAGAATTCTGTCAGAGACCAGACAGATATATGAAAGAGCAGGTAGCAATGTTTGAATGCAAATAAGAAGGTTGGAAGATTACCTATTAAAAAGTGTTGCACTGGGTATTTAGGATTGATAGTAGAGAGCAGATGGATTTTGACAAAGGAGCAGACGGATTTTTGGTTGATATGAGAAGAGAGCTGTCAAAGTACCAGCTGTGGTTGAGAAGGAAGGATAACCAATTAATTGCCTGTGCCCTTTTTTTGGCAGATGTCAAGTTCTTCTATCATTTATTTAGAGAGGCTTAATTCCTTGAGAATCCACAAAGGAAGGCATGCTTTAAAAAAAGTTGGGGTATTCTATGTCTGATACAACAAGAAAGCAGTTGTCTTTTCCAAATAGGTGGAGACAAATACAGAATGAATGGTGAACTGGGGTATATGAATCGTCATTGGGCATTTCCCACAGGAGGTCATATAAGTAAGCTGTAGTTTAATTAAACTACATTCTTCATATCTTGCCTTTCTTTCTGAATTTGTAGGGTGTGCATGTTTTCTCCTAGATCATGAGAGAAAATATTAGCAGGCACTTTTATAACAAACCACACACAAAATGTCCTTATTGTTTGGAAACTAGATAAGTTGTCTAATAATGTATTAGAACCATCATCAGTAAGGCAGCATGCTATTTCAGTGTGACGGTTCCCCACACAACATAGTCCAAGACAATGGACACCTGTTACCTTGGACAGCTGGTATTAGTATGTGGAAATGTTGAATAGAATAATGAGGAATGTGAAGTGGAATAGAATAATATCACATTCTCATCTTTCTAGAGCTAATTGTATAGTTTAGTTAAGTAACTAAGAAAATATGCAGGAAAATGGATAAGACACCATTCTTAAATGGAGAACAACTCTACAAAAGGGCTTAAAAATCACTTTCATTCAATCCTTAGGTCAAGATTCAAGTATAACTTTTTCCCTTAATTTCAGCTTTTCTGTAAGTGTAGAAAGGTGATAACTAAAGTTGCCTATAAAGGCCAAACACTAAAATGAATATGAGCCAAACTCACTTCAAAATTTCTAATTCCTTCTTAGTATACCTACTATAAAAATGAAACAGATATGATGCTGTAATTGTAAACGTCTCTAAGATACCACTGAGTATGACATGAAGTGTATGCCCTCATATTGAAGTTTAGATAAGGAGTGTGCTCTTCAAATGAATCTCCCAGAACAACCCATGTATAAAATATTTATTTTAGCAAATAGTGTGGAGCATGTAGGAATCAGTCTTCACAGCAGAGTAGTTTCAGCTGAGGATGTAATGTAAATACTACAAATGTTTTGGAATTTTTTACTTCATGGAGGTTGTTGAAGGTCATACAGGTTTTTAATTTAACTCTAATCTTGCTCTATGAACTGAATGTCTGTTAGAAGTACACTTGCAAGATAAAGGAACCAGACTAATACTTGCCTTGGTGCAAATCAAAGTTCATTTGGTGGAGAATTGTAAGAACTATTTCAAAAATTCATTGTCAATTCCAATTAAAGAGACAGTGTATATGTACTTTTAGTGTACTTTGTTTGCATCAAGGAGCAGTCTCAGAGCACATGAAATCAATTTGTTTTCAATGAAACTAAACTCAAGGTCTTCTCCAGCAGCCTACTGCATGCACTCTAGCTGCAAGTGAGCAATCATTCCATGAACCAGAATACAGCAATATTCAAATTAATAAAAAAATTAAAGCAAAAAATACCCAGTGAAATAGTCCCTAGATCCATGACTATAGTGTGGATATCAAACCTTCGCAGATCTCGTATAACCCCTCAGAACTTGCTGAAACAAGGATATTTGGTCTACTTGTAAACAACAGATATTGTAAAATTCCAAAAGATATTTCAAAATAATATGTTACCATAAGAAACAAATTAAAGCAATTCTCACCCCACATAAGAAAAACTTTCTTGCTAATTACAGTATGTTTCCAGTGTAACAGGGTATATGGGTGATTTAAGGTTCAGAAAAACAGTACACACTACTTTGCTGTTACTGATAAACAAAGGTGCCCTAGGTATATCTCCCTGGACCCAGAAGCAGGTGATGTTTATTGACTTGTACTGAAATCACTTACAGTTAAGTTCCTTTCTGATAGGTGGCCTTGTCTACAGATACTTGAAGCCAAGATATAACATAAGCCGCATGACACTTCAGCAGAGTAAATGACTAAAGATACAGTGCTCACATATTGCCCTTTCTTTATTTTCATAGAAAAAATGAAACTGTGTATCTTTACCTTAAGGAAAAGATGCTGGGAATAGATTCAGAAGTCCAAACCCTAACTTCAGCCTCTTTTCATTGTGCCTTAGTAAATGGGATTTTTCCCATTACTAGTAAAAGGCCATAAGCTTTGTGCTGACCAAATACGGCAAAGTCTTGTCTGGACTTCCTTGTCCCTTGCTGGTTTCAACTTGTTTTTACAATTCCCTAGGGATGAGGTAACTATTGCCTTTTTATTTTAAATTAAACTCGGTGAATACCATTGATATTCTAGGCCTGACAAACTGAAATAGTCGTTAAACAACAAACAACAGCACTTTCTGTCAACTGAGGTTGGGAATCAATATTGTACAGATTTAAGTTTTGATCTGGGAGCCCATGAGAAGTAAAGATTGTGATATGAAAATATGCCCCTGAAAAAAGAAAAAACATTATTCTTGCTTAATTAAAAGGGGTGCAGAAGTGATAGGCATCACAGGGAAGATTAAATTACCTGGATTGACTTCCCCAATTCTTTTACAATGCTGGACTTGGAAGGGTTATTATTCTTGTCCTGGCTGTTGGGAAGGTTGATCGCTATAACACTGTTGTGGTTTAACTCCAGCGAGCAAAATACCAAAGTATAGGTAGGAATGATAATAAGCAATTAATGACTGCAGAAGCAAACATTTCAAGAGTAGAAGAATTTTTTTTTTAACAAAAAAAAGAAAGAAAGAAAAAGGAATATGATGCTTATGGAATATGAAGGATTTAAGGGTACTGATGGATGAAAAGCTGGACATGAGCCAGCAGGTACGCTGGCAGCCCAGAAAACCAACCATATCCTGGACTGCATCAGGAGAAGTGTGGCCAGCAGGTCGTGGGAGGTGATTCTCTTCCTCTACCCTGCTCTCGTGAGACCCCACCTGGAGTACTGTGTCCAGCTCTGGGGCCCTCAACTTAAGGATATAGACTGCTTGGACTGAGTCCAGAGGAGGACCACGAAGATGATCAGAGGGCTGGAGCACCTATGAAGACAGACTGAAATAGTTGAGCTTGTTCAGCCAGCACATAAGGCAGCTCTGATGAGAACTTATAGCAGCCTTCTAGTACCTGAAGGAGCCTACAAGAAAGCTGGAGGTGGACTTTTTACAAGGACATGTAGTGACAGGACAAGAGGTAATGGTTTGAAAGTGGGTATATTTAAATTAGATATCAGGAAGAATTTCTTGACTGAGAGGGTGATGAAGCACTGGAACAGGTTGCCCAGAGAAGCTGTGGATGTCCCATCCCTGGAAGTGTTCAAGGCCAGGCTGGATGTGGCTTTGAGCAACCTGGTCTAGCAGGGAATATCCCTGCCCATGTCAGGGTGATTGGAAACTGATGATTATTTAAGGTCCCTTCCAACCTAAACAATTCTGTGAGTCTATGAAAAACATATTTTAAGACAGGAAAAGCATATTTAGTCATATATGACTGTAAGCCCTTTTTTTCAGAAGTTCTCATCAGGGTAGGGTGATGGGTGGGAAGCACATGTAAAGATCTGAGTAGGTCAAAATACTGGTGAATGTATTTATAAGCTAGCTTAGGGAAATCTCTGATCATCATATCCTATCATTAATTCTGTTCCAAGTCATACAGTTATCCTCATCTATTGCAATCAGGAAAGTCTTAAAACTGAATGTAATGTTCCACATAAGAAGAACAAATACAGCAACTACAGCATCTGGAACTCAGATAAACACCAAGCTGCAAGACAAGGTTTAATCAGCAGCTATTCTAAACAACTTAAGAAAAACACTGTCAGGAGAATATGGAAATTGAAAAGGGAATTTATCTAGCTAGGGATGAAACTGGAATCTCTCTTCTCTTTGCTGATGAACTAGTGAAGCAATTTGTACAGTTCTTTGAGAAACTGGTTGTGTCTTTTTTTGATGTTGGGTTTTTGTTTGTTTGGTTTTGGGGTTTTTTTTTCATTTTTTTCCTTTGAATATCTGGTACAAGATTGTCATGACTGAAAAAATTAATGAGTTTCTCACATTTGTGCATATTTAAAATGCTTTTTTATGTTGTTTTTGTTTTAGAATCTCATTTGCTTTTCTTTCTGTATCTGACACAGGTAACTGTTGTATGCTCTTCCATCTCTTTATGTGCATCTCACCTTGCATTGCATTCGTCTATTAAACATTTAGCAGACAGATCAAAAGGTTTTAACATACTGAACAAAACACTTCCTTCATCACTACAGCTCTACATACGTAAATTTTTAAAATTTAAAACAATTTGTTTATATAAAACACATTTTTTTTCTTTTTTCTTTTTTTTTTTTACAAATTATAGCCTCAATATTTATCTGTAATAAAATGAAAGGGCAATGTTCACAACTTGTTTATGCATAGTTAGCATTTTTCCCACATACCTGATTTCTTCTAAAGAACATTGTCAGGCTGCACATCTGCACACACAAAAAAGGAGCACAACGGAAAAATGGAAAGTGAGTGAACCCAGGAACTGCATCAGGAAAAGGAGTGCCTGCCGAGGCCCTCCCATAGCTGTGCCAGGAGATCCTCATCCCCTGGGTCCAGACATGACACTTATCAGTCAAAGGGAGCAGCTCTTCTGTTGTTTTACAGAATGAGGGGTTGTCACTAACTAGGGAATTTGGGACACATTATGGCATGTAGGGGAAAAATATTTGCGATTGCACCAGACTTATATGGATGTTTAGAGGTAAGGAAAAAAAAAGAAGGGAAAGAACAATCCAGGTGGTTTCATGTCTTGGTTTAGGCCTGACAGTAACAAAGCACCAGGTGGTCACTTGCTCATTCCTTCCCCCTCTGGAGGAGTGGGGTGGAGAAAATATAAGGAAAGGCTCTTGTATCAAGACAAGGACAGGGAGGGATCACTCACCAATTACGGTCACAGGCAAAATGTACTCAACCTGGGTAAGAAAAAGCATTTTAGTCACCAATCAAATCAGCATAAGATAATGAGACACAAAACAAAATAAATCTTAAAAAAAACTTTCCCTCCACTCTGCTCCTTCTTCCTGGGCTATCTCGTCCCCACCCAGCAGCACAGGGGGGTGAGAGATGGAGGTTTTCAGTCAGTTCACCACACATTGTTTCTGCCTCTCTTTCCTTCTCAAGCAGTAGAACTCCTCACACTCTTACCCAGCTCTAGATTGGGGTCCCTCCCATGGGAGACAGTCCTCCATGAATCCCCCTGGCATGAGTCCTTCCCATGAGCTTCAGTTTTCTCCTCTAACTACTTCAGTAGGGTCCCTTACGTGGGTGCGCAGTCCTTCAGGAGTGGACTGCTCCAGCACGATCTTCCCACAGAGTCACAGGCTCTTTGGATACAGCCACCTGCTCTGGTGTGAGGTTGTCCCCAGACTGGGGGCAAGCCTCCCTCTGGCCCTCCATGGCTGCAGGGGCAAAGCCTACTCTCTCATCACAGGCTGCAGGGAAACCTCTACTCTGGCATGCCTCCTTCTCTCCTTTCTTCACTGACTTTTGAGGTCTGCCTTATTGTGTCTCTCATATCTCATTCCTCTGTCTTTTTAATTCTCACTCCACAGTTTAAGCTTCCACTGTTGGTTCTCTTTTTGCTTTCTCCTCTTAAATATGTCAACCACAGTTGCACTAAGTGGCTTGGCCATGGCCAGTAGCAGTCCTACTTGGAGCCAAGGGAGCTTATATCAGTTTCTCAGAGGAGCCACCCCTACAGCTCCTTCCTCTGCTTCCAAACTGCCTCTACTGCACAAACACAACACATTGGGGGAATAACAAACATGGGAAACAGAGGAATAAGGGTATAAAAAGGGATCTTTGCATGTATGTAGGTTGCAGGTCAGTACTCTTTCTGGCCATACTCCACACATAATGAACACAACCTGTCCCATCATCTTATTAAATTCTATATCTAATTATTTTCCAGGCTACAGGCCTCTCTCTTTTCTGTGCACGTGTATGTATGGTGTTGGCAACTGGAATCACACCACTGATCAGAGGCCTGTGTGTTGGTGATACCAGCACCTGGAGTGAGTGCAGACGTGCAAGAAAGCACGTGGACACTAAAAGCATGTCCAAGCATGTGGACACACTTATAAACACATTTATAAACCTTCCCTGATGAAAGGGGCATCCTGAAATAACTACATACTCAGACACACAAGGAGTGTGGTTTATAGGTGCATTTGCCTGTCAAGTAGGATCAAGATGGCCATACAAAGCAGTAGCATTGGAAATTGGTACTGGGATAAGAGTTACAGAAGGGGGCAAAGATGGTGAACAGGTGGGAGAATGGTGTGCTCTCCTGTTGGCAGCAGAGAATGATACCACCACCATTTATACTGATTCCTATAAAACCTATAAAGGCACCACATAATGGACATGTCAGTGTGAATCCAGTCAGTGGGAAGTGAGCTATCCAAAAATCTAGAGAACTAGACACTGGCAGCAAAGGTTAGAAATAGGCAGAACACAACCACTACAGGTGGGATGGGTAAAAGGCCATGCAAGGAAAGAAACCCCATGTTGTGAAATAGAATCAAGAAGTAGATCACTTAGCCAAAATTAAGGTAGTAGATAGCGAAAAGGAGACTTGGGGAAGGTTGTCTGAATGTCTGCACATTAAACAAGGCCACTCAGGGAAGACAAACTTCTATTATGTATGTCAGTCTGGAGAATGGCCAGTGTCTATGAAATATGTGAAGCAATTCTTACAGCCTGTCCACAATGCTGAATAAGGATCAAGACTGACCACCCAAATTCAAGTCCTGGCACAGCATAAAAACCAAGGAAAGTCTCTTTGGAACACTTGGCAGATTGATTACATTGAACTCAGATATATTTTGATGGGAGTAGATGTGATATCAGGGCTGACTGTGGCCACGGCTATTAACACAACCACAGAAGATCAAACTCAGTTCAAACATTGCAAGAATGGTTTGGTATTTTGCCCATATTTGAATGTATTTAGAGTGACAAGGGGTCATATTTCACAGACACAATAGTACAAATCTGGGCATGAGGGGAAGGCATCAAATGGGTGTTTCACAGTTTATATTATCCCCAAGCTAATGGTACAGTTGAATGAAACAGTGGTTTGATTAAAAGACATGCTGATATCTCACACCTTAACTGGGACATATGATCGCCACAAGGAATTTTTACTGTTAATAACCATTGGGGAAGCTATGAAAGCCCAAAGATTTGAGCATTATTTCCTGCAGGACCACTGATGGACAATGCCCCCCTATCCGATGATCAAAGGTGACAGTTCCCATTGAGGACATACAACGACCAGCCCATCACTATAAAACTTCCCTCCATAAGTATTGTACCTATGACATTAGCCAGACTCAGAGGTTTATATGCTTGTAAAGCCCTA
The DNA here is from genome assembly GCF_000690775.1 of Eurypyga helias. Lineage (NCBI taxonomy): Eukaryota > Metazoa > Chordata > Aves > Eurypygiformes > Eurypygidae > Eurypyga > Eurypyga helias. Next base: position 1,951 of record NW_010263621.1, on the reverse strand, counting down.
GACAGTAATGAAAAGACTTACTGTAGCAGTGCCTGGTAGATAATTTCCAACTTCTAAGCCAAAGCTTGGTTTCAAAGGACTGAGGCTCAATTTTGTGCTTTCTTACAGAACAATGAAGAAGAGGCCTGTTCTGCTGCTCCTACTAGCCATAGTATTAGTGGCTGATGTGAGCAGCCAAGACCAGGATGACAACATGGTAGCAAAAATTATGATAGAGTTTGCCCAAGCAATGAATCTAACCTCCTTATGGTTTATCTACTTATCCTTATGTCAGCAGAAGATCCGTTACTAAAGTTTGTTCAAGATATTAACATAACACTTGCTCTTGAGCGCATGTGAGAGCACTATAGCAATTATAGCTGGCATTTCAAAAAGGCTGAAGACAGGTGTTATTCTTATGTTGTTTATAGCTGGTCACAGGGAATGATAAATGCGAAATCATTATGGAATGAAAACTGTAGTTATGTCCTCCAACCTACTTATAAGGCCACAAGGTGGAGTTACAATGGTACTACACCATGCTCTAATATTCAGTGGTGAGAGAACAAGTATAATTTTCAATGTAACACTGATGATCATTCCCTACAATGCACAAAACCATTGAATACCTCAAGGTGCATTAAAAACCCTGAAAAAGATAAGAATGAACGTCCTAGTTCATGTAACTGCAACTAATTTGATTGCTGTCTCAACTGAATTTGGGCTAGATATACTTATGCACCTAGCTGAGATGGGGAAAAGGATAAGGTATCTCCAGTGAGGAAGTGTCCTCCCTGGAACAGCCAAATAGAAATTGGATGTAAAGACATAGATAAAATGGGAGCCAATGGGATGGGCTACTTTACCACATATGACCACAGCTCAGATTCAACTAGGTTATAAATGGAATCCCACCAGAGAGTCATTTTGAGTTTGTCCTCCTCAGAGCAGTGGTTCTGCAGCTGTAGACTGTCCCTGTAGGTTGGGATGCTGCCTAAGGAAACTCCTCAAGTTTGAGAGCCCTCCCCTTTATAAGGTTAGTGATACACATTTTGAGTCATTGGCCATAAAGCTTAAGAATTCTTAAGTTGGGTGTGAAGTATTAATTCCTGACTCATATCCTGAACCAGTTGATTGTAAATGTTTATTGGAGTCTCAAAGCTGTTTTGGTTAGAGTAAAACTTAGTTTGAGTTTGCTAACATTTTGTAAAAAATAAACCCTTTTGTAGCTTGTTAGTTGGCCTGACTTGGTTTTGTGAGGTTCTGCAACAATACATATATAGAGATGTGTTTCCCACCAACAGACCCTCATCTTGTTCAGCCAAAAATTGGATCAGGATGAGGCCATTGGTGCTGTTTCTCTTTATGTGAAAGTTGAGTGTGTCTGTCTCTGCTGATCAATGTGGCTGATGTGTGCCCATGTATATAGGTACTGAATAAATATGTACTGCATGCTCAACCTTGCTACTGGTTGGACTTGTGGGTGTGGAGATGTATCAGCTTCACCTCTGTCAGGCTGTTGGATTTGGCCACCTGCATATAAACATGTTTTTCTGACAAAAATTATGGTCCAGGATTTGCAAGAAGCGGGCCATAGGGACATCAGTGAACTGTATATTTGGTTTTTCAAATACAGTTCTTCTATAATTCACCAATCATCCATAAAGAGATTGCTATTTTTTGTGAATTGTTTTACATTTGAAAACTCCTTAAACTTGTAAATGAACACACGTCAGTCTTTGAATTTAGCAACATAAAGTAATTCCTTTTGGGTTTTGTAAATTGTCTTATGTTCTTTAATTTCTTGAGAATATTAATACGTTTTTTATGTTGATGATTTAGATAATATGACTTTATGGTTGTCTTTTTTAAGGTCCTTGAGCCGTTTGGCAAGACCTAACAAATTGACCATAGCAAGTGTCTGATATATCTGATTCATCATATAATCAACGGGCTGAGTCTAACGGGATGC
>NW_010263620.1:0-16807 GCF_000690775.1 Eurypyga helias | reverse complement strand
GTGTGTGTGTGTGTATTATTGGCTGCTGAAAATATTCCATAAATACATGTACAGTGCAGGAGGTAGTCAAGTCAGCATTATGTTGAAAACTCTGCCTTTGATATCAGTAGTTCTCAAACTGTGATCTGAAATACCTTGGCAAGTGGTTCAAAGCTGTTCTACAAAACCTCATTACCATATAGTGTTGTTAATTAGAAGTGCGAGGGTAAATATGAATGTTGGTGAATAAGAAGTTTTAAGAAGGGATAGTCGTCTGTTGGCTGCAAGTTTTGGGGGATTGCCGTTATCCACACTGAGATTTCAAGTACCCAGTTTGGAATACAGCACATTAACGTATTGGTTTATATTTTTGATAGAAGTAATACCGAAAGTACTATATGGGGTCTTTTTCTGTCGATCCCTAAAGGTGGACAATCTGTAATTGCAGTTAATTCTTTGTTTTCTTAACATCTCTCTTGTTTTTCAGTTTTCTACTGGGAATCCATTATACGAAACGTATTACAAACAGGTAGGTTCTTTAAAAAAAATTAAAGTGCAATTTTCCCAAGATTTCCTTGTCTTTCCTTTCCCGTTGCAGTGCTAAATCTCTGTAAACTCTCTGCTCAGCAGTAATGCATGCTTGTGTAACTCCTTTTGACCTGGAGACGAGAGACGTTTCATTTCTTACCGCTGCTTTCATGACAGACATGCTTCAATTGAAGGTGAATTTCTTATCTTTCAGGTAGACCCAGCATACACAGGGAGAGTGGGAGCAAGTGAAGCTGCACTGTTTCTTAAAAAATCCGGTCTCTCTGATATTATCCTTGGAAAAGTAAGTTGAAGGAGTTAGATATTGCGGTCATTATCTGCACGCTTGCGTAAGCGCAGCTAATGTTGAGCAGAAGGGATTTGCAAAAAGGAATTTGGTGGAATGCAAATCGGATCCTTTGAACGTTAGGTTAACCACAGATTGGTAAATAGCTCCAAGGTATTGTTCTGAGTTTCATAAGGATCTAAAAGGAAAAATTGTCTTTTGTGTAACACATTTGAAAATTAAATCGCATTGTATGTCATAGCTTGGAAGCTGCAACAAACAGCTCAAGAAGGCATGCAATATGAACACGTTGAGCTAAGTTTTATTTTAAAGTCACGATGGCTTTTATTTTGTGTTTCCACAGATATGGGATTTGGCTGACCCAGAGGGTAAAGGATACTTGGATAAACAGGTAAATGAAATGTGCCTATTGACCACTTACATTACCCTCCACACATTAGCCTTGTTTCAAGAAAACTCCCATGTCCGTAATAGTTACCCTTAGCTTTTGGGGTTGTTTTCAAGTTTTTGGTTGTGAGAGGAATTTTTTTTCCCAGCACTGTTCATATCCAAGTATATTACTCGGTAAGGCTGCTGGGGAAGTTTGGATCTAATTTTCTGTCCCTCTTGTTTTGTAAGTAATCAGCGTGGGTGGTATATAGACACGTAGTCTTTGAGTCTTCAACAAGTACAAACTATGATTTTAGGATTTATTCTAGAAGTCTTTCTTGTATGAAAAAATATAACCAGGATTACTAAAAATGGCTTGGAATGTCAAATATCGAGTTACCTGTAGGTATGGAGAATTTTTTTTTTAGAAACATTTTTAAAGAAAAATTGTTGGAATTTACTTAATTATAGGAGAGACCTTAAAAACTAGCTTTGAAGTTTTTCCGCTCTTTGTTCTGTGCTACTGTAAAGCTTTTCCTGAATCACCTTTAAAAACACGGGAGTAGTTGTCACGATGCAGTTAACTCCATGGGTCTATAAGTCTTTGGTTTCTGTGCTTTTCTCAGTTGCACATGTGCATAAATTCATAACTGGGTTCTGGGAGACTGAGTTAGACCATTGCTTTTTTTAATAGAAAACACTGTTGTTTGTAGGGTTTCTATGTCGCGTTGCGCCTTGTAGCCTGTGCGCAGAATGGCCATGATGTTAACCTGAGCAGTCTGAGCTTGTCTGTGCCACCTCCTAAATTTGTAAGTAATACAGACCTGAATGTATGTGTGTGTTGTGTGGGAACTAAGGCTTCAGGTGGAACGTGGGATTAATCTTCTGCTTCATAAATGTTGTGGTTCTGAGAATTCAGGCTGCTGTCAAACTGTTCCTTAAGACAAGCACAGTCAGGGCTGCTGTCATCTTGTCTTCCTGAGTAATATGTACCAGCCCCTTCCTGGACTGCAGAGCTGGAGCAAGTTTAACTACGGTCAGCTTCTTCAGGAAGCTGATGTGGCTATAATTCTAAATTCACGAAACCAGAAAAAACTCAAAACCTCCTTCAGCCTGTCTTAGTTCCGTGTGGGGGTACCTCATGCACCTGACGTCCTTATCGAACTACTCGAATAGTGTCAGTCAGTGTGACTGACTTGGATACATGTGCAGCCTTTTTTCTTTTTTTCAGTGTAGTTAAGCTTCATATCTACTACAACCATCTCTTTAAGTAATTAGGAAGGATTAGAGACGGAAGCGTGTGTGTATTTTTATGTATATACATATAAATAAGACATTCTTTAATTTTAGCATGACTCTAGCAGTCCTTTGATGACACCACCTTCAACAGAGACTCACTGGGCTGTTAGGGTAAGTGTAAAAGACAACACACTCCATCTATTCTTTAAAAGTAAATATTTTCTTTGTCTGTAATTTTCCCAGTGAGAGAATTTGGTATTGAACGTATTTCCCATTTCAGAACTCCTCCCTTTCTCATGACAGACTTATGCACAATAGAGAATATTGAGCTGTAGTTTTATATTTGAAATAAGTATTAAACAAGCCCTTGACAACCCCTGGCGTGCTGTTTTTAAGACACAATGAATTTTAATCTTCTGCTTGGATTTCTTCCAGAATCCTAATAGTAGGCACTTTCATGTTTGTGTAAAGGAACCCCACTGAGTACAGCAAAGCATTTCACCAAATCCATCCTGAAGTATTAATTTAAAGCTTGAGTTCATGTGTTCTAATTAGTATTCAGTGAGACACACAATATATATCATTGGAAAAAAGTAACTTTTGATACATACATGGGAATATTTGTAGTTAGTTAACTTTGAGATGCAAACCTTTTCCAAAAGGTAGAAATCGAATACAATAACTTCTAATACTGATTTTATTTTCCCATGGTATTTGCATATTGTGCTTTAAACTGACAAGCAGATTATTTGGAAAGAATAGTTTTTAGTCCTCCGGAGTTTTTCAAAGTCGGTTTAAAATCCGGTCAGCAGTGTTTTACTCAGAATGCATTGTCCTTTCAGAACACTACAGAAACACAGTCTTGTACGCTGCGTGTTAAAATCTCTTAGTTTTCATAACCTTAGCTGTGAAATTAAGCTCCTAAGCCTAGCTCCCTGGTGTTTACCTTTAAATACAGCATGGTGGCGCTTGCAAGAAAGCTTGGAAATAGGAAATGAATACATTACTGACCAGTCTTAATTTCTTGCAAGATCTCATTTTCAACACTCACACAGGCACACTTTTTTACTTATTCAGGCTATTTCTTACCAACTAGGTGGAAGAAAAAGCAAAGTTTGATGGTATTTTTGAAAGCCTTTTGCCAGTAAATGGTTTACTTTCAGGAGACAAAGTAAAACCAGTACTGATGAATTCAAAGCTACCTCTCGACATCCTAGGAAGGGTAAGTATGCTGTTTAGACTTCGCTATTCTCTATTTAGCTTCTCACAGTTGCAAGGTTAAATATTTAAATGTAACTTACCAAGATGGATCAGGTTTGGGCTGAGATTTTACATCAAGTGCTATAAAGCAAAAACGTTAAGTAGGCTCTAAGTCTTCCATTGAGGTATAAGAATAATGGTTGTAATTTGGGCCCTAGAGTAGATTGGCTTCATTATCTCTGTATTCATTTTAAGAGCTGGAAACTTTGATTTTGGTGGTTTTAAAAACAGGAAAAAGCTCTCTTAAACCATAATAGCTTTTATAATGTTGTATCCTAATGTTTTGTCATTTTTCAGAGTACAAGTTATTAGACATACCATTAAATCTATCCACTGTTTGTACAAGAGAACACTTTAAAACGTCCTCGTTTATTGTAGCTGTCAACCTGTCAAGTATTTTTTTCATGTATATTTATAAGTACTTCTGAGATTGGAGTTTAGTGCACCCATTGCATTTTTGCAAGGGGAGCAAACCTTAAATATTTTTCTGCTTCTATTTAAAATATGTATTCTTTAATGTTTTGCATATTGATATGACTGAGAATGAATACATTCTATTTAAGAGCTGGATCTGCGTTATATACTTCCATCCTTTCAGGAAGAACTGCCTCTTTATATTATCTACAAAATCTAAGTATGACTTGTTTTAATTCTGTACTTGAATATTGTGAAGTACTCAGTCTTAAAAGGCTTCGTATGTCGTCTTGTTATTGTCACAGTAGAAATTCAGGTAGCTTTTCTCCTGTTCCAGAAAACACAAGATAGGGGACTGAGGAAACGGGCGAAGGACTAATCAACTAGCTTAAACTTCTACAGGGGTTCAGTGATAAAGCTGGGAGTAGAGTCCAGATGATTGAGCCTCGGTCTCAGCATTCTGTCCACTCTAGTATACTGTCTCCATGTCCTATCGATGGTTAAACTGTTAGCAGATGGCTGAGTGTTACAGCACACAAAGTTTTTGTATCCTAAATCTCCTGCTTATTTCATTGACTCTACGTGGCCTAATAATGAACTAAAGTTGCTAGATGCTTTTAAATTCTTTGAAATGTATATAGGAGAGGGGTGGACATAGTTGGTTGTTTTTGATTTTTTTTTTTTTTTAACTAAAAATGAAAAGTAGAAATTTAGGAATGGAATGCAAATTAGAAATGAATTGACTTCTTAAACAATTTTAACTTTCCTCTAAGACCAGTTTGGTCAGTCTGCAAGACCACACGCTCTGGTCAATTCTGAAAGCCACCTCTGGATGTTTTTAGTCAGCCTAATGACTCCTTAATTGCACCATAGAAAGGTGAAAAACTTGCCTGTGTTGCAACCAGAATTTGTAGAGCCAGTGTTGATTCACATTGCCAGAAAACTCTAATCCAGTCTGTTTCATCAGAGAATGTTTAGCTAGGTCTAAAATTGCTAGCAAGATCTTCACAGAAATCTCCTAGGAGTCTTCAGAGCGTATGCTTAATATAATGACATTTAACATCAAAACCACAAAATGTAACTGTTCTCTAAATCACTATTTTTGTCGTAATTGCTGTAGGTCTGGGATCTCAGTGATATTGATAAGGATGGTCACCTGGACAAGGATGAATTTGCTGTGGTAGGTTGCTTTACATTCTCAATTCACAATGTGTCTGCTAGAGGAAATTGCTCGTTTTTTTCTCAAGACCTTTGCAGCTTTCTCTGCTACTGTCGACTGTTCTAATCTAAATTGTTCACATGGAGCTATTAAATGATCTTTTTCAAATCCATCTACTGACTCTTGCCTGTGTCATCAAGATTAGGGAATTACATTCAACATTATCGGCTCTGGTTTACATCTCTTAAGTCTTTGATTTACTAATATGTAAATGACTGACACTGGAAAATATTGTTGCCTCTGCTTCTAATTGTTAACGTTATCTGACCTTTTTGCCTTTGCAGGCAATGCATTTGGTTTATAGAGCTCTTGAGAAAGAGCCAGTTCCTTCACTATTACCCCCTTCTCTCATACCACCTTCTAAAAGAAAGAAGACACCCGCCTTTCCTGGTGCGGTTCCTGTTCTCCCTGCAAGTCCTCCACCAAAAGATAGCCTCCGTTCTACCCCGTCTCATGGGAGTGTCAACAGTCTCAACAGCACAGGGAGTTTGTCTCCCAAGCACAGCATCAAACAGGCACAGGTACAAACCTTTTGCAGCACCCGCACCCACCCTCCTGTGTTTTTGTTGGTTTTTTTTTTTTTAATTGGTAAACTTTGATTTCTGCCACAGCACAGGGAGTTTGTCTCCCAAGCACAGCATCAAACAGGCACAGGTACAAATCTTCTGCAGCACCCGCACCCACACCTCCTGTTTTGTTGTTGGTTTTTTTTTTTAATTGGTAAACTGCGGAGAAAAATAAAACTGCTTTTTGATTTCTGCCTCATGTGAGCGCTTTTCTGACAAACCTTTTGCAGCACCCGCACCCACCCTCCTGTGTTTTTGTTGGTTTTTTTTTTTTTAATTGGTAAACTTTGATTTCTGCCTCATGTGAGCACTTTTCTGAAAATGTGCTTGTTGTTGGGTGATGTGGGAGGAGGGAATGAAATGGGCATGGTAAGACTTGGAAGAGTGGAAGAAGAGCAGGTGAATTTTAGTCAGAGTGGCCGTGAGGTGGCACATCTTACAGGGAATTTTCCCCTTTCCTAGCAAGTGAAACCATAGAAAGGTTTTATTCGTGTATCTGCCTTAATACCAGAGAAGTCATTAATCTGCCTCTAAAGCTCCTGTGTGGTTAGCATGAGGAATTAGTATGCCTGTTTGGGTCCTTATTTCCAGAAAATGAATGCTTTTCAACTGATGAGTAGCTGTTTATCAGTATTTATGATTCAGATAAAAAGTATTAAGCTAAAATATTCATGGGAAGAGTGGAAATACCTATTTGCCAATCAGATGTGATTGTGCAAGATGTTCAGCACATCCGACTCTGAATAATGTCATGTATAATCACTGTGTTGATAAAGACTGTGTTTATCTTCTTTTGAAGTGTCAAACTTTGTTTTACAGCCATCTGTGAATTGGGTAGTACCAATGTCTGAAAAAGTGCGATACGATGAAATTTTCTTAAAAACAGACACAGACATGGATGGTTTTGTGAGTGGCCAAGAAGTAAAGGACATTTTCATGCATTCAGGTCTGACTCAGAATCTCCTAGCACATATATGGTAAGATTTCCCTGGTAGTTGTATTCGTGTAACTGGCTGATCTCGGAAGTCAGATTGACCAGTCAAAATTGTGATTTTTAACATTAAAAAAGTAACAAACATAAACCCCAACCTCACTTAGGTGTCCTGTTGCCGTACCACGATATTGGGCTATATGGGAAAATGAGGGGGAACTAAATACACACTTCGCTTTTCTGGGGGAGGGATATAGGTCAGTCTGTGAATTGTGATTGGTTTTTGAAGTTCTAGTGTTCTAAGTATATTTTCAGAGTAGTGCTATTCAGTTAAATGTGTCTAATAACATGCTGCTCTGTTTATGGAACTCTTTCACTAGAATAAACAAGCTCTGATGAGGCTGAATCAAAAGAAAATTACATGTGTATGCGTATTTTGGGTTTCTTGGTAGAGAAGAAGTAAGCTTTACTTGTTTATAAGTATGGTCTGTTTTTTACCAGGGCTTTGGCAGACACAAGGCAGATGGGAAAGCTAAGCAAAGATCAGTTTGCACTAGCAATGTATCTCATTCAACAGAAGGTCAGTAAAGGGATTGATCCGCCTCAAGTGTTGTCCCCAGATATGATCCCTCCCACAGAGAGGAACACTCCCATCCAGGTAAGTCACAGACTATTTGGAGAGAATACTGAGCTCATGTGCCTTGAAAGCAGTGGGCTTTGAGTGTTAATTTTGTTACTTTCTTTTGTAATATTATGGTAAAGAATTGCATTTTTTTTCCTCTTTAATCTCCTCTAAGTTCTTCTAACATTTGAAAAGATACATGAATTTTTAACAACACAAGGCCGTGAGTAAAGAATGCAGTAGAATATTTCATAAATAAAGGAATAATAATACACTGAGAAAATTCAGCGTGAAAAATACTCCTTTGTCACAGAGAAGGGTTTGGTTTAACTTCAGGGAACTGTTAAAAGCTGGTTTAGTAGCTTGTCCCTGACTGTGATCAGGGCCAAATTCTTCCTGTGAAAATGTAGAATTTTTTTAATGGCTAAATGAAGAGTGGTGACTTCCGAGTTTCTGGGAATTGGTGGTTGGTTCATCCCATGTAGCGTGACAGTCTATAGTCCTATATCCCTCACTGTCCATGCCATTCTGCTTGAGCAGCTAATCTTTTGCTGGACCCTGCTTTGTTCCTTTCCCCAAAAGTGTGTTAGTGTATTTCTGAAACCTAAATGAATGAATACTTCTGTCCTGTCGATGCATTCATCTTTTCTATAAATTACAATATTTTCCTTTACCTTTTTACACTTTCCCTAACCAAAAACCTCTTGAGCCTGATATATTTTAATGTTGCTGTTGCTCTGGTCCTTCTAAGGTCTGTCCTATATCCTTTTTCTATAGACTCTGTCAGGTTACTTGACCCCTGTAGGAACTGAGTTCTCAGCACTAACAGAAATGCGTCGTGTGAGTAATTGTGACATCCAGAGGAATGCAAATTTCTTCATGCACGCTGCTTGTAACTTTAAAGAAGCTTTTATTTCTACACCTTCTCCTGTCTCTTTGCTCTTGTATTGTGACACACACTCTTGGCACGATGATAGTGTCACGTAGTGTGAAGTTACCTGTGTTGGCTGTTGACCCGGTGATACTGCCTCCTTCAACAATTTGAGATGCATTGCCTTGTCAGGAAGTTTTTTGACAGGCCGCTCAGTGTTGGCATGTTGAAGTTACTCGTGCGCTTGTCTTCTGAAGCTGTGGGCAGAAAACACCTTGGCACAAGAGCCTTAAGCTTCCCATTATTTTCAGTTCATTGCAGCTCTTTTGTTTTCATCCGCTGTGGTATGAATATAACATGAAATAAACTGTACGCTACTGTGAACACAGCAGATTAGTTTTCTGTTCATGTGGAACAGTGAGTGGTGTTGTCCTAACCAAAGCAGCAGCTCATTTTAGCTTAGTTCATCATCATATTGGGTAACACCGTATTATGATCCCGCACAGCACACAGTACAGGTCTCAGCAAATCTGTAGCTAGTCTGAAAATATAAAAGAGACAGTAGAATCTTTTGATTTGCTAGCTTGAAGAATTAGTCTGGATTGTTGTTGATATTTATGATTACTTAATGGCATATTAACAAAAAAAGCTCACCCAAAAGTGAGGACTTCATTAACTTATTCAAACTGTATATTCACCTATTGTTTATGCAAAAAATTACACATTTTACAATGCTGTCTGCTTGTGGTTTGTTGGTTGAGTTCTTGGAGTTATTTTATATTGAATAAAGCCAAACCTTCTGTGGTTATCACAGCAGTTTCCAAGTGAGCGAAGCAAGAAAACTGTACTTTCTTCTTTTGAAAATGCTATTTAAAAATGGTAGGTCTCCTGATTTGTTGTAATAGCAGCGAGTTCAGTGTTGCAGTGATTTTTTTTTTTCTTTTTCAAGAAACAAGCAGTTGTTTTTATAATAATGACATATTTTGTACCGAATGCTGAAATTCTGAACTTCTAATGACCATTTTCTTGTCTGAAAGGCCACAGGATACCTCTGCATCTACCCTGATCTACACCTGAATGGCTGTAGAAATGACCTGCTCTGCAGGAAATTGGGTGTGATTGCAGAAATTGGCATTAATTTGTGGCAGGGCTCAAGGAGACTGAAGTTACAGTCTGATTTCATTAAGTTCCCTGGGAGCTTTGCTATTGACTGTAGCAGAGCTGGGGTTTTAGGTTTTGAATTTTAATTCTACCATTGCCTGCAGTTTATTCATTGACATGTGCATGCCCTCTAATTGCTGTGTACTTTGACTGACCCATAGAGAAAATTCTCCTGTCTCACAGGTAGAATTGTGTGTCATGCTCGGTGGGTGTTGCATAATAATTTCATGTCTCTCACTGAATTTTGCAGATGCGTATAGTGAGGATTGTGTCCCACCTTTGTCCTCAGCCTTTGTGAAGGAAGATCTTCTGTTAATGACTTGGCATTTTAATGGACTATTTAATTCTTAACAGGATAGTTCAAGTTCCGTTGGATCAGGAGAATTTACAGGGGTGAAGGAACTGGATGATATTAGTCAAGAAATTGCACAGCTACAGAGGTAATAGTTGTGGACTATTAACAAAATCTTGGTGTAGGAGAACCTGTTAACTATATAGTACTGATGTGTTTGTTAATTTTGATTTCTTTTAGTCAGTTTATCATTACTTGTCACTGAGGTTGGTGGCAAATCTCCCATTGATACCCTACAGTTAGCCAGTTATGTAAAGCCAGCCTAGGTTCTGCCAGGTGGCTTCAGAAGATTGGTTATGGAACAGGTAGTATTTTTCAAAGAGTATTTGATACATGTACACCCTTATTCCGTTAAAAAATATGTCAGAATATGGGCTGCCTTTTTGGGCTGCGTGGGGTTTCCAGAATAATATTTAATTGATTTTTGCATGCATGTGTGTGTTGTGTTATTTAACTAATCATGAGTACATGTGCTTTTTCCTCTTCAGAGAAAAATATTCGCTAGAGCAGGACATTAGGGAAAAGGAAGAGTCAATCAGACTGAAAACCAATGAAGTGCAGGTAAACACTCTGTTTATCATTATTAATTTTCATTGTAATCTAAAATAACATGCGGGGAATTAAGCATTTTTCCTTCTATCTTCCCTTAAGTTACTTCTGGGCAAGTCTTTCCTCCTTCCATGGGATTTTCCTCTGACTTACAGGAAGATCTTTATTTTCCCATTCTCCATCAGAAATGTTTTCTTGTGATATGGGTTAATATAAATAGAAGATGATACATGAACAGTTTGAAATATCTTTTTGGTTACTGCTGGGCTAACACCGTAATTTAGGAAATCATTGTTCAAAGGGGATTGATTTTGATAATTAGGATAGCTCGCTTACATGTGCTCTGTGTCAATCTCTTTACATCGTGTGGGCACTGATGTGTTTCCTGATGTCTCATACATGTTCCTGCAGAAACAAAATGTACCCATGCAGAGAATAGACTCTGGATCTTTTGGATGCAGGCTTTGTACTTTGTACATGTTTGCTAGGCTGTTTGTACTGGATCATTCCTGTAAGATAACAGCTAAATGTGAGTTACAAACTGTGGCGTTTTCCTCAGGAACTGCAAAATGATTTAGACAGGGAGACAAGTAGCTTGCAAGAGCTGGAGGCTCAGAAACAAGATGCCCAAGACCGCCTGGATGAAATGGACCAGCAGAAAGCCAAGCTGAAAGATATGCTGAATGATGTGAGGCAGAAATGCCAGGAAGAAACACAGGTGGTGAGTGTACGTTAGTTCTGGACATGCTCGAGAGTGTTGTGTCTTTTGTTGAAGGAAATTTTATTTAATGAATAAACTTGCTTTGTTCATCCGTTTTTACCATAAATAGCAATTTCCACACAAATACAAAGGTCTAAGAAAGGATCTTGCTAACCTAACTACCTTTTGTAACGGTCATAAATGGAGTATTGAACCAGATGAACTCTACAGTCCCTGTCTACATAAATTGTTGTGTGAATTTATGACACGTTTATTTAACCTTATGGGGAAGTTGAGAAGCGTTATTCCTCACCCATGCGACAAGTCCCTGGGCAGTGGGGCATGTTTTGATCACTGTGAACCTCATGTCAGTATTCTGGGTTGATTGGGTTTTCAGGGGTATACAATTGCTAGTATAGATAGCGTGTTACCTTCATGTAGAAATTAGTGTATAAGGTCATGTAAGACAGGGTGTTAGTCATCTGCAACTGTAATTAAAATCAGCTTCAAAATACTTGATAAATGTTTGAACGGAAGAGGAGCCAAGTTCTGAAAACTGCAAGGTAACCATGTTAAATCCCTTTTAATGACCTTTATAATTAGCATGGTATTCTGTCATATAAAATATTAATATTACTTGATTTTATTGAATGTCCTGTGTGCTTTTACCAAGGATTTTGTGTAACATAGTAAGTAGTGTGCAGTTGTTCCTATTAAGTTCTTGTCACCTTCCTTAACAGTTGATAGGTTGCTTTACAACTTTATTATGAATTCATAATTTGCTAAGTTATTATTATTTTAGTTTTCACTCTGATTTTTTTGTGACATTTCGTTTCAGATTTCATCACTCAAAATGCAGATTCAATCTCAGGAATCAGATTTAAAATCACAGGAAGATGACCTTAATAGAGCAAAAGCAGAGCTGAATCGTCTCCAGCAAGAAGAGACTCAGCTAGAGCAGAGCATCCAGGCTGGGAAAGTACAGCTTGAAACAATAATCAAATCTTTAAAATCAACACAGGAAGAAATAAATCAGGTATTCGCTGTAGTTTATACATTTTTAATTTTTTTTTCTTGAAAGGCTGAGTTGAGCATCAATGAGAGAGATTATTTTGCAGGAGAAGAAAAAAAAACCTGGTTCATCAAATAAGCCTTTTTGACTGGTGCGTAGTAGGCTGATTCCCAGTTTCAGTCCGGAAAAGTTCAGCTCTGGGGAAAATGGAACTTTCTTGCAGTGGTTAAGGAGAAGGGGAGAATGACTGTGTTACTGAATGCGTAACCTACTAAAGCATTTTTCACTGCTTAGGCAAGAAGTAAACTTTCTCAACTTCAAGAGAGTCATCAAGAAGTCAATAAGAGTATAGAAGAATATAATGAAGCTCTGAATGGGATTCATGGTGGTAGTCTGACGAATTTAGCAGACATAAGTGAAGGCCTCGGGCAGACGGAAAGAAACAATTACGGAGCTATGGTAAAAAAATACTCTTGTTTAGTGTATTTCACAATAATTAAGTGTATTTCACAATAATTTTGTGACTTGCACCTCATCTGAAATAGTTGACATGTTTGTTTAGTTGGCTTTTGGATATTTAATAAATTACTCTGAAGAGCCTGTTGCTTTGGTTTAAATATAAAATTTGCATATCTGCTTGATTCTACTTGGTGCTTCCTCATTAGGGTAACGTATTTTCCAGAATCCTTGTAAGCACAATATTTACTATGGGTTTAGTATGAAGCTAGCTATCTAGCATATTAATAAATATTCAGCAGGCATGCTACCTTTCTGTCCTGCTTTACAAGTTATCTGTAAAAACAAAATGCTTGAAAGAAGGCAAATTTAGATTAAGAACAACAGTACATTGAGAGACATGGTCTTCACCACTTCAGTGTTTAGTTTCTGTGCTTGCATGGCTGCATAAACTCTGTTTAATTTCCAGTGGAAACTTCCAGATGTTTCTTACTTGCAAAACCTGCGAATCACTTACTGGAGGAAAACTCCAGTATATGTTCACAGTAATTTTTTTATAAACTATTGTGTCCCTTTCCTGTTTCTTAATTCTTCCTTCCTCCTCTCCCCACCGCCCTCCCTGCTGTTCTGAGAAGTATTAATTAAGCATCTTATACAGGATTTCTGTCATCCCTGTACTTTTCTTGTGCTGGAGGCAGTGTAAGTGGGTAATTACTAGGCATTTCTTACATTAGAGTTGACTGGCTTCGATTGTCAGTGGAGCTCTGTTGTACAGGTGCCGTGTGCACATACGGCTACTGTGGCAAGGACTGGTTTCATCAAAGTGACCCAAAACAGGCAAAAGACAAGCAATGCAAGACGAAAACAAACGTGATGAGGAGGTTTCATAACTTTAATTTGCTGCTTGTTCCCACTGGGTTATTTTGCAAGTTGGCAAAGCTATAGGTTGCCCTCTGCTGACAAACCCCTCGATCATCAAAATGTTGGGGTGACACTTCCTGCCTTAGTGCTTTGTAATGTGGCTCAGTACTTGGAGCTTTAGGCTCACGAATGAGTTAACAAGACGTAGTCTTGAATATGACTACTCAGTAGTAGTTTCTTGTATTTGTAGTTCATGAATGATAGGTGTATCCCTTCCTTCTAAGTTTTACGTGGAGCTGAGCTGCAAAATAACTGGGAGAGAAGAATTTTTTGATAGCGTGTGGTGGTAGGGGGTTTGGTTTGGTTTGAAGTATTTGAAGTGAATATATTAGTATGAGAAACAGTTTAAGCTCTTGTTGTTATGTGGTTATCTTTGGATGTTCTGTGTACCCTTGGGCTCGTATTTCTTCCTGCTGTGTCATTACTTCTGCTTAGAAGCCACTTACTCAGAAAGTTCTTTAGGAAGTCATTTTTAAGATCATTAAATAGGAACCAAGATACCATTGAATTTCTGCTGAATGTGTAACTGGGCATTTTAAACATGGTGAGTTGCTGTAATGTTTTTCCTCTTAATTTTTAGGATGATCCGTTTAAGAATAAAGCCTTGATGTTTACCAATAATACACAAGAGTTGCATACAGACCCATTCCAGTCAGAAGATCCTTTCAAATCGGATCCATTTAAGGGAGCAGACCCTTTCAAAGGCAGTAAGTGACCAATGGTTTACCTGAGGCCTTGGAGACCAGTTGCTGAGTGAACGATATTTTCACAAACTTTTATAATCTTGCTAAATAGTGGATAAAATGATTTTTCTATTCTGCATAGGTGACCCATTCCAGCATGATCCTTTTGCAGAACAGCCACCTGCTCCAGCAGGTAATAGCCCTTTTGATGACAGGACAGATGAGTGATAAACCATTTGTAGCCAAACACAAAGATTTCCAAGGTTTCCCTGGCTTCAGATTTTTGGTTTGCATGTGGGAACATAGGAAGCTGACGTTCAGGATGGATATGTTAATAACATGCATGTAACTCTCTGTTAAGACCATAACCTTCATATCAACATGTCCTTCTTCAAACTGTGTTTAAAGAGGTATCTGGAAGTTTATCAGGTTTACCAAATCACTCTGTTTTTTATAAGAAAAATCACATAAGGGAGCATGAGGTCAAATACAGAGTGGTTTGTTATGGACACACTAGGTGCTACATTCAATTTACCTTTTAATACTCCTAGATCCATTCGGAGGTGATCCGTTTAAGGAAAGTGACCCATTTCGTAGTTCTGCCCCTGAAGATTTCTTCAAGAAACAGGTGAAGAGTGACCCATTTACCTCAGATCCATTCACAAAACCCCCCACTTTACCCTCAAAGGTCAGTAATTCTTAAATCTACATAGAATAGATTTCTTTATTATTGACAAGCGTATTGTCTGAAAGCTAAAAGGAACAAAATTCACTAAATACTTTTCTCCTAACTGATTAAATATCATTAATTTTACTCTTAAAATTCCGGTATGGATTGTTAGGGCAATCAGCAGTTTGTTCTGTCCAGTTCCAGGATAATGATGTATATTCACCATGAAGATGCAGTTAGGTGGATATTTCTTTTTTCCTCTGTTGGGAGTTTCACCCCGCCAGCACCCACTCCTTCCATACCATCCCCCCCATTCCATCGATGTTTCTATTTGTGCAGTCACATAGTGAATCAGATCGAGGAACTGATCTGGCCAAAGGATTACTGAGCCAGCAGCAGACAATAGAACCAACACAGTGGAAGGACTGCACAGTACATGTTTGTCAAATGTGTAGTCACAGGTCCTTACGTGTACGTGTGGGGTTGGCTGGGGGGGAGGCATGGACTTTTTGTTTTCTTTTTAATTAACCCTTTCCCTCACCCTTGTAGCATCTGTTCACTATTGCCACCCAAGTGTTAGAACACTACTGCAGTACCAGTCAGTGGGAGGTTAGTTTAAGTCTTGCAGCGTGGGTTTGTGCTCTGATAACATCAGATTTTTCAAACTGAAGAGCAACTGTGAACACCATGTATTAAAAAGAAAAAAAGGCAATATACAGGCTCTCTGAATTAATAATAATGTAAATGCCTGACCTGAATATTCAGTCTCTGTTGCTTAAAGACTAAGAACTTCTGGGTGTTACTTCTTATTTTGCTCTGGTAACTAATATTGCTTCTATTGCAGTGTGATACACTTTTCACCTGAGTGTGTTTAGCTTGTAGGTACTTGGTGTTTTGTTCAGTGCTATCAGTAGTCAAATGCACTGATAATGCAAATGTCTTATAATCAGTCCATTTTATCCTGCTGTAAGTACACTGAACAGTGGTCTGAAACTGGAAATAATTTGGCTCAAAGCAAGAGATTTTAATATGTATAAAAAGACAAGAGCACAGTACAGCAGAACAATAATTACATATATCTGTTCTTATTTAGCCTGACCCTTTTGAAAGCAGTGACCCTTTTACGTCTTCCAGTATCTCTTCAAAAGGTCCAGGTAAGAAGAAAAAACTTTCTCATGAAGATGAGTAGGGAGGTATATATTTATGAACAGAGAATCAATTCTAAATCTTGAAGTGTTGGCAAATATCATTCTGGTCCTGTTATGGGCTATGAAGATTAAGCACTATATCCTTCACTTTGTTCTGTTTGGTTTTTATTTTCCCTCCAAACCAGTAGAAAACCTATTGTTTTATGGAATTCTCTTCTAACATCTCATGGCATGGCAAAATGCAAGTGTGTTTTAATCTCCTGCCTAGTTTTGTACTTCAGAAGCACTAAGCATTTTTCAGACTTCTTAAATATTATTTAAAATAACTTTTTCCCCCTCCTGTATCTGTTTCAGATCCATTTGGAACACTAGATCCATTTGGAAGTGGTGCTTTCAGTAGTGGTGAGGGATTTGCAGACTTCAGTCAGATGTCAAAGGTAAAGGTTACAAGGAAAGCAACTGTCCTTTTAAAAAATTAGGTACAGAGACTTTTTTGTAAGGGTGTGATATGGTTGTAACTTTTCAGCTGACAACCCACTTCTGTTGTTTTTTTTCCCGATCAACCTTACCTGTTACTTAGCAAAGCATTTTCCATCCATGTCGGATATGGCAAAGTCTTACCAAGTCCAGTAAATTCAGCAGGGATAAACAAACTTCTCACAGATATTTTCAAATACCAGAGGAGCAAAAAAACTTCTTATTAACTTGTAAGAAAAATTAGTTGTTCCAGATACATTAATATATTTCAATGTCCAGCCTTCCTCTAAGTCCTGAGGTCTGCTTCTTGGGTGGGTACTTCATCTGTCACAGTAACATGACTTGTGGTTCAGCCCCAGTAAGCAACCAAGTA
>NW_010263619.1:25331-41603 GCF_000690775.1 Eurypyga helias | reverse complement strand
CCGGAGTTAAACCACGACAGGTACGCTCCATGTTTGCTATTAGGAAGCTGCGTATAGGAGCTGTTCAGGCTGCTCAAGCTCCCAGCACATGCAATTCCCAGACCGATCTGTGTGGCGGTGTGGGGGGTGAAGGGCATGCTGGAGGTGCATCTCCATACAGAAGACCCAGAGAACGGGCTTGGGGGGAACATGGGATCTCAAAGCAGGGAAAAGGCAGCAGAACATTAAATAGTAGCACAAAAGAGCAACTCTCGTGCTCAAAACCCCAGACTTGCCAGACCTGTGCAATAACCAGTCCCCTGAGTACTTCCATTTGTTTCCTTTAGAGCTGACTGAGAACATAAGCAGCGGTGAGGTCAGCACCTAGACACAAACAATCCTTGCCTTCCAAGAGTCGGAGGGTAAGAGGCCAGACACATCAGGTGTCTGAACAGAAGTTGTTCCCTTACAGCCCACCTAGATGTACTGATTTACAACACTTGACTTTCTGAACACTCATTTCTTGCAGGAGAATATGTGAAGTCTTTTTCCCCACAGGATGAGCGAAGGAAAATGTGCACCTTGGTCACGGGGCAGTAAGGGCGGCCCCATCAACTTTCATTTAAGCTTGGTCAGAAGTGCTGTTAAGTGTCTTTCCAAACAGCCGGATGAAACATGGTATCTGCTAAGCCCATCTTCTAAGCTCGCTAAAACCAGTGATGATTTGCATGGGAAAAGGAGCAATATTCAGGCAAACCAGAAATCTCTCCACTTAAATTCTGCCGCAGAGAGACCGGGCATGCCTCCAGCAGCCTGTCTGCGTCCAGTCACGTTGTTGTTCCTTCATACTGCTTTATTTTAATTTTTCAGTTTCCACTTTCCCAATCCTCTAAACTGAAATCACTGAGCCTCTTGGGTTCTGGTAGAGTTAGCAGCATCAGGTGCCAGTCTCTAAACCCTCTCTATTCCCAAGCGCCTCAGCTAAGCGCTTGCTCGAGACACTCATTTCCCCACTGGTTTCCCTCTTTAGGTCTCTTCATATTTTTTCCTCTTGAAGTACTGCATGGCAATGGTTAGATACGAGTCCTGTTCAACGGGGACCGGAAGGAGGGGAGATTTAGCACAACCCTGCCTGCAAGCAAGGACAGAAATACAATTTAAAATAGAGCTCAACTATCTCACCATAGTGTCCTACTGCCAGTTTCTGTTTAAAATGGTTCCTAGTAGGAAACCATCCCACTGCTTGGTATATTTTTGCAGTGGTAGCTCCTGCAGAAAGAAGAATTGGGGTTTCGGGAGACCCACCCAGAGGGCTAGGGGCCGAGCCATATAGGCAGGACGACCACCCCATCGCCCACCCTTATGCCTGCCTTGAGACAGGAGAAACATACACATGGAAACTTGGCTGATTTTTTGGGGGTTTTTTGTTTTGTCTGGTTTGTGGGTTTTTTTGTTTGTTTGTGTGCATTTGGTTTTTTTAATAACAGAAAAGAAAAATATTTTAAAAAAGGATATTACCTCCTGCAGAAAGCTCAAGCAAAGCTCAGGTCCAGCTTCAATCAGCCTGGCACCCACCATGGGTGGTCCCCTCAGGGAGGGGGCTTCAACCACATCAGGGGCTCAGCCTGCACTGCCAGCCTTTGCCTACACCTCCTGCCTCTGGCTTCACCATGGTGCCAGGCCACAGCTTATGTGGCATGTGTGGTTTGGTCCCTGCCTGTTTCTGCTTAGTGTGATATGCGTTTCCTAAGGATTTTACTTGTCTGGCTACTCTGTGTGTCTCCACTTTGTAACTCTACTTACGGATTTATCATAGATTTTTTTTAAGCTGAGACTGAACAGCTGCCTTCTGCTAACACCAGTCACATGTCAGACCATCTCCAGCACTCATTCCTTCTCACCACTGACCTTTCTCAAGTCCTTCAGAAGAGAAGTACTATTTCCTGCAACCCTCACCTCTCTCCTGCTCCCCCCTAGATAATTAGGCTACCTCAGGGCAAGAGAGAGTTAAGATACTCAAGTGGGAATCAACCGTCTGTCCTGCATTTAGCTGGCAGGGTGCAAGAGCAAGTATTTGTCACAGCATTTGTAATCTCATGTTTCCCTTCCCAACAACCTTCCCACAGCCAGCGGACAACCTCTGAACAGGCCTGACTAATACTTACATATTGATCCTGCGACATACTGAATTTTACCAAGCCCTTCAAGAAAGCAATTTTCTGAATAAAAATTCAGCTCTTAAAAAAAAAAAAAAAGATACCTAGATACTTTACTGCCAAAATCTGCTTCTGATTATCTTGTTTTCACAAAGTTTTCACCACTATGGTCAACTGAAGCGGGCTAAATAACACACCTGGAAGCAGAACCAGTGCCAGGCTCAGATGATCATATCACCTTGAAGCTTTTTTTTTAAAAAAAAACTTTTGGGTTTTTTCCTTATAACATAAAAGCCTGCTTCCAACATCAACATCCCTGTTGTTGCAGTTGCTCCCAAGGCCTCCATTTCCAGCTGGAGAGCTGATGTTTCCAAGAGCACAGCGCTGTGCACACTCCGGCTCTCCCATTATAACTTAGTTTCCTCTTCTGCAGCCCTGGGCCACTGCACAATATAAACAATAGCTGTGTCTTGAAAACCATCCAAAACAAATGGGTCTTGGTGCCTGGGCTGCTCTCAGATCTGTAAAGACAGCTTACTGTATGCACAGTTGGTTTAATCCTGTGAATAGTCTGGAAAGTATGATATAATGCTCATTTCCAACTGATGGGTCCTTTGTTGGAGCCTTGCTAGAGAGAATTTACCCCTAGATCATGCGTTGGTCTCTGTAGCCTACTGCTGTATTTCTAGAGATATTTTTTTTCCACACTAAAATTAACCATCTGTAACAAGGAAAGATATGAAAAAAAGGAAAAGCAAATAATCACCCTCCATCATTATGACTTGGCAAAGCAGTCGTAATAAGCAGCTAGAGCCGGAGTCAATATTTGCCAATACTCTGAACATTCAGAGGCATGCTGTGCACCTGGGATTTTTACTAATATTTCCTGGATACTCATATTTTTCTTTTTTGCCTCCAGCACAGTTTCCTGCTGTCTGAGCAAACTCCTCAGAGATGCTGTTTTCGCAATCTCCTGTGTTTTATAATTTGATGGCAGTTTATCACTCCTTTGAGTAATCCACAGTGGCATACACTGCAGTCTTCAGCTACAGGCTTGTCAGGTGTGGGATTGTCCCTCCAGCTCAAAGCAGCTGGTTTGCTGACCTCATCATGGCAGAACCTCAGGTCAGAGTGGAAGGATCTCAGTAAAATAGAAGATTAATGTTTCCCTGAAAGGGTAGTCTGTAATTTGAAGGAGTTGACATAACAGTAACAGGATAATCTGAAAAAAACAACCAACTCAGGTTAAAGTCTTACTTTTTTTTTTTTCCCCCCTCAAATCAGTCTGGTTCATACATAGTCAATAAGCCTTATTTTGAGATTGTCACCCAGGTTTTTCACCTCATCATCTGTTTTGTACTGATGAGACTCCTTTGTACAGGAAGCAGACTGCATATGAATCCCTAAAGTCATGGCTTTTCATTGTGTATTATTACATTTTACTCTATTTCCATCATTCTAGTCTTCAAGGTTGCCTTATTCTTCTATAAAACATCCTTGTCTATCTCTGCATTGAAAAAGACTCCTAATTTCCTTAGCAAACATCCACTTATTTTGTGCCAAGGTAATCTATAAATTACATTTACGCATTTAAAAACCTTCCCAAAATAGTCCTGGAGGACAGTACTTCCCCCAGCCCAAACTTTTCCAAGGATTTTATTGATCAGCTAAAGGAAATTCCCACTGGGAGTATCATGCAACATTAAAATGAAAGGGATAGGGATTAATTATTCTGGCTATCATTAATGAGAAATTGAGTATCAGTCTCAAGAGCCGCTTTTGAAGAACGTACTAATAATCCCATTCAATCTGGATGATCCCCCTTTCATTATAAGACCTGTTATCAGCCTTCTGGCCTGTGCCTTGTCTACTTTTAAGCATTGTACGTCTTCTTCAGCATAACTAATAACTTCTTGTGTGGCAATATACATATCTATATGAAAGATAGATATATATATATATGAAAGAAAAAATCCATATCCACTTTTTTTGTCTAAAAATCAGTTATCAAAGAAAAATGTGTGGTGAGTCAGACACAAATTATTTTTTGTGAAAGTTGCATTTTATCAGTTTATCTTCATGTATTTAAGCATTTTTTCTTTTAAAATTTGTTCTCTAAACATGTATGCCACTGAATTCAGACTAATGGGCGTGTTGTTGCTCAAGTCACTTTTTCCCCTTCCAGTAGCACAGACAGTGCATTTACTATTTGCTACACATATGGCACAAGCTTTCAATTTGCTAGTTTCAATTAAAACATCTTTGGAATTTCAGTGCTAGTGCAGTCAGTGTATAGGATGGACACTGTCCCGACCTTTTGATTTAGCTGCATTGACCTCCACGAGTTTTAATTCCACCCTGGGAACAGTGAGTTGCATTTCCTTACCCTCATTCCACTAACAGGCAGCTGTGTCTTGACTTACTCAAAAGGAAACAATTTTCTTTCTGAAACATGAACTATTCATTTAGGTGTAGGACCATAACAGCTGCCTGGGAAAATGGCCCCATCTGTTTTTCACGTAGTTGGTTTCCATAATCCCAGATGCTGTTTGGTTATCCCAATGCTTCACGATCACTGAGATGTAGCGTTCTTTGTCAATCGCTCCTCTCTATTCCTTTTTCCTGCAGATCTTTCTGCCGTGATTATCCACCCACGAGCTTCCAAGACCTACTCTTTCCTTGGCCTTGATTTGCATGCAAGTTCCAAAATTGTTTTTTTTCACTTCCATAAACAGGAGGCTATGGTCGAGTAGAGGTCTTTCTAATGAGGTTCTGCTGGGACTGGTCCCTGGCCTTAGGCTTTTGAATAGCTTCTTTAGTCCATAAGCAGAATAAATGTAGGAATTTTATCTTAAATTTACATTTGGCACTGATGAAACTGCTGTTGAATCTGGTTGTGTTGGACAATATAATGGAAGCAGGTGAAAGTGGAACGACCTGAGAACTTCAAGGATGATACAATACTGAAAGTTTTTCTTCATTTCAACTGATTTAGGGGGGTGGAGCCAACGTGTGGGACACATGTAGCTTCAGTATCTGAAAGGAGTGCAGAACCACATCTCTAACATTTTGACATATCAACATGTCTGCTGAAATGTCAGACACTATGTCAGCAAGAAATATGTTTGATGGAGCCCTTCTATTTCTGAGATGCTCTCTCCCGTGTGCCCATCTAATTCTCTGCTGTGGTCTCTCTTTCCAGTGGAGAATCATTTCCTCTGCACATTGATCTCCAAAGAATCTCTGCCTGTCTAGGTAGATGCCTCTGCTGACCATAACGTATCTTGCTTGATGGTACTGCAGCCTCCAATACAAAGAGATAATTCATTCTCCTGAACTCTTTACAAGCTGCCAAAGTTCAGGTTTTCACCTTTTCAAAAATAGAAAAAAGTAAGCGTCAGCTGCTAGTAGCAATCTTTTAAAAGGCAGAGGTCCTCCAAGGATTCTGTGTACACCAGGATTTTCAGTGTTCTGAGATGCAACGAGGCAACTCCATTGATCATCATGTATCCCATTAAATCATTTATTGTTGAAGTCTCTCTACAAAATTCCTTTTAAAAAACAGAGAGTATTTTGTATTATTTATTACAAAATCTTGTTCTGCCAACAGCGAGACTCACTACGTACAGAACTTCAGTAATGGTAAACTAACTGATTTACTGCAAACTAACTGATTTACTGGAATAGCTCTTACATTTTTAATAGCTCTGTCTGTGTGCCTGCTGTTGTTTGCACCCTGCAAAAGTGGCAGATGAAATACAGGACAGATGTTCTGAAAGCTGAAAAAGAACACTATCATTTTAACAAACAGCTACCTGTCTGGGACCTTGACTGGAAAAAATTTTTTAAAAATCTAATTTCTAGGTGGTTTTTGATGAATAGGGTTTAAACAGGTTAGAAAGCATTATCAGCCCTACTGTTAGCATTGCATCGCTTGGCAGACTGCTGACAAGTAGCAAACAGGGATCTTTCCCAGCAAAACAAGAGTTTATCAATTGATACAGATTAATTTTGTTCTACCGAAGATCAAACCTGAGAATTCATTTTGGAATTTCTCACCTTTTTCCAAAAAAAGCTGTGTAAGATTTAACACATTTTTATTCGTTAATGCCCCAATGAGAGTAGTCAATTTTCTCTTCATAAGGTGGACACTTTTTCCAGTGGAATGGAATAAGAACAGATTTACTCTCTTCATAGTGGAGAACTGCTGACCATCTTCATTTAAAGTAACTGCTAAGCATCATGAGCTTAAATTTAAACAAACCTACAGGAGAAAGCAGAGTGCCTGATACTATATGGTACAAAGGTGCAACAGGTCAAATTTAACCTAAGTCTCACTCCTCTGAAGCCCATAGATCAGTACGAATTTTGTTTGATGCACCAAAAGTGAAGGGAATCAGCTGCAGGCTGGTTGTAGGGGTTACAGTTTATTCTTGGCTCACATGCCCTGCACAGAAAAATTGAAGTAGTTAATGCTACCTGGTTCCTTGAAATTCAAAGCATTAAAGCTCCAAATGTGCCAAGTTTCAAATGTGTCCAACAAGAATAAACAACAGATTGTTTTTACTGAAAGCTGGAACCATACTGAGTAATGCATGAGGAACAGCTACCTCCCAGCCTGATGCTAGTATTTAAAGAGGCACACAACTGGATTGGGGTTTTTTTCCCCTCTCCTAATCCCCTGAAAAGCTTAGAGACACTGCTTCTTTAGGTACCTAAGAGTTCTGGACATAAAGCCCCATGCAAACAGTATCTCCTTAAACTGTTTTGTCTCAGCTGCGTATAGACCCTCTTTGTAACCCCATTCAGCGCCATGCATGACACAGAGATTTCAATTCAAGTAGCTTAATCTCATATTAGAAATTAAGTCCAGGCAGGCATGGCAGAGAGCTGCTGAAAGTGTGGATACTCGTCTGTGCGCTTTGATATAAGCCGATCCCAATGACACGCAATTTCACATGAAGACTGTGCCTCACAGGGATATGTACTATGATGCTACTGATGCAAAGAAGGTTTGTTGAAGCAGGCTTAATGCTACTAGTAATATACACTATAAATTATGTCCCCTTCTTGTAGCTGCCAAGTCCTTTAAGCTAATGAATAGGGAAGGAAAATGAAGGGAAGATACTAGGGCATTAGTTTATTTACTATGCTACTTAGGACTCCAGTTCATGGTACTCCATTACAGGCTGTGTAAATAAAATAGAACAGAATACCTGCCCCCAAAATGTAAGACCAGAGTTTTAGACAAGAAAGAAGATGTGGTTGATGATAGACAGTCAGGAAAGTGAAAGGAAACAGGCAGCAAATACCAGCCCGCCAGTAAGTAACACATCCACAGATGAGCCATCCCCAGCCTTTTATTTAGCTCACAAAATGAGAGCAAAATCCTTTACCCTCCCAATACTCTGCTGGAATACTGTAACTGCATACAAACACAGCAATCAGGACTCCACGCTTCCCACCAGCCTTCAAAAGAAATCAACTTAATGTGGTTAACAAGTCACACTTAGATATGAATGAATTGCAGCAAAATGCAAACCTGGCAATTCAATTACAAAATATGTCAAGGCCTTCCAGAAGTGATTAGCACTATAACATTGAAGAAGGTTACAAGAGGCATGACTGACTAATTGGCAATGCTAGATTTATTTTTAAATGCCAGACAGCCTCTTGTTGATGTGGGTTGCTATACGGACAATGCATAGCATTTGGTAACTGGTGGCACACGTATCTCAGGGGTTCATCTGTATCTCGAATAAACAATATCCAAAGGTTTTGTCAGCTGACTGGCAAAAATCACAACCTACAAAGTTATTAGGGCTAAAGACTCCTTTTTATCTCTAGATGAAGGACTGCTAGCTGCTAACATTTTTGCTAAAGTTAAGATACTTTTAAATAGCCAAAAATCATGTATATTGATTTTTATGGAAAAGAGTCTTTCCAGATGCAGTAGAGACATTTTAATGGTCCCAGCCCAAAGGAATCTGAAACAGAGCAATTGGTGATTGGCTTGGCTGATCTGGAAATACAGCTTTGCTGGGAGCTGTTTACTTCCACTCCTTCAGTTACTTGTTCAAAGGCTCGGGCAACGTGTTTACGATTTTGATTTCCTATAGAAGCATCTTACCTGAGCTTTATGACATGTAGGGTGGTGCTGTACCTCCCCCAGGGAGAGCCTCCATGTACGTCTCCCAGACACAAAACACAAACAGCTGGAGAAACAGAAGGGATAAAGTGATGTCGCATGTCTGATATGAGGGTAGCACTGTTACTGCTGAAGTGTTTAACAGCAGGTCTTTTTAAGTGCTGTACCTGTGTGAGGGGTGTAATAAATCATGGGAGAGCAGGGAAAAAATACAGAGAATTCCCCTACTGAAAGAGTAAGGAGAGGGACTCGATTAAAATAAAATAGATGTTTAATAGCTGCAGCTGTGAGCTGCATCAGCACTTGCACTATAGGGTTTCAGTGGAAGAGTGGGCTGATGTCCAACATGGAACAGGGGCTCCAAGTAGCTTCTCAGCTCATCTTCAAAGACAGTATCCACACCTTCACAGTGTCACTATCATTAAACTCCCGGATCAGGAAGAATAGGTAGATGAGGCTTTCTTCAGGCAGCTAGAGGACACCCTCCTGTAGGAGCTGGCCCGGGTCATCTCAAGACCACTGTCCATTATCCCTGAAAGGCTCAGGCAACCAGGAAAATTTTTTTGGAAGAAAGCAAAGGTCAGGAAGGAGAACCTGGGGAATGACAGGCTGGTCAGGCTCCAATGAGTCCCTGAGAATGCGATGGAACAAATAATCCTGGTAACTGTTTCCAATTATTATAGAAAATAAGGTGATTGAAAGTATTCAGCATGGATTTCTGAAGCGAAAATCAAGACTGACCAACTTGACAGCTTTGACTGGCTTGGTGGGTGAGGGGAGAGCACTGGATATTGTTTATCTTGAGTTCAGTAAGGCTTTCAATGCTGATTTCCATAACATCCCCATTTCCAAACTGAATTAAGTATGGATTAAGGAGGTAGACTGAAAAATGGTGAAACTTTCAAATCCAAAGGGTTGTAATCAGCAGCATGAAGTCAGCTAGAGGCAAGTCATTAGTGATGTACTCCAGGGGTCTATAGTAGGGCCATTATTGTTTATCGTCTGCATTAATGATATAGATGGTGGGACAATGTGTGCCCCCAGCAAGTTTGCAAACAACACGAACCTGAGAGGAGTGGCTGACACACCAGACAGTTTTGCTGCCATTCAGAGGGACCTCAGTAAACTGGAGAAAAGCGCTGACAGAAGCCTCAAAGATTTCAACAAAGGGAAATAACAAGCCCTGAACCTGCAGTGAAATAACTCCATGTACCAGCCCTGGCAGTAGCTGATCAGCTGGACAAAGGCCCTGTTAGTCCTGGTGAACGCCAAGGGACAAAGGAGCCAGCAGTGTGCCCTTGCAGCAAAAAAAGCAAACAGCATCCTGGGCTGCATTAGACAGAGCATCATAGGTAGGTTGAATGACGTGAACCTTCCTCTCTACTCAACCCTGGTGAGAAACATCTGGAGTGCTGGGTCTGATGCTGACCTTCCCAGTAGAAGGGAAACAGGGACATAAATGTCCAGCACAGTCTCACAGAGATGTTTAAGGGCTTGGAACATCTTATACGTGAGACACTGAGAGAGCTGGGACTGTTCAGCCTGGAGGAGAGAAGGCTCAGGGAGGAATTTATCAGTATGCCCAAATGCTAGAAGGGAGGCTGCAGAGAGGATGGAGACAGGCGGTCTTCAGTGCTGCCCAGTGATCCAGGACAAGAGGCAGCAAGCACAAATTAGAATAGGGGAAATTCCATTTAAACATAGGAAAATACTTTTTAACTGTGAGTATTGTCAAACACTGGAGAAGATTGCCCAGGTTGTGGAGCCTCTATTCTTGGACATATCCAAAACCTGACTGGACACAGTGTCATGGTTTAACCCCAGCCAGCAACAGAGCACCACACAATCACTCAATCACTTCCCCTCTTCCCCAGTGGGATGGGGAGGGAGGAGAACCAGAGAGAGAAGACAAGAAAACTTGTGGGTTGAGATAAGAACAATCTAATAATTTAAAGTAAATAAAATCAAACAATGAGAATAATAATACTAACAATACCAAAGATACTAGGAATACTATTATTACTACTAATAATACGTAATTAAAATAACACTACCACTAATAATAATATGTAATGAAAGTAATGGAAAACAAATGATACAACTGTTCACCATGCTCCAACTGATGCCCAGCCAGCCCCTGAGCAGTGAGAGCCAGAGCCCAATAGCCCCAAGAGCCAGCAAGCCAGCAGAGCCCGACCTCTGAGAACCAGGCCGACAGACACCCAACAAGCGAGTGAGTGAGGGCCAGTGAGCCCCACAGCCCACTCCCACAACCTACATACTGAGCGTGATGTTTTATAGAATGAAATGTCCCTCTGGTCAGTTTGGTTCAGCTGTCCTGGCTGTGTCCCCTCACAGCTTCTTGTAGAGAAGTACCTGGGAACACAGGTGCAGTATGAAAAAGAGGAGAAGCCCTTGAGTTGATATAAACATTGCTTAGCAACAACTGAAAACTTGTCAATATTCTTCTCAGCACAACCAGAACATAGCCTCATACTAGCTACAGTGAGGAAAATTAACTCTATCCCAACTAAAACCAGCACACACAGCCCCTAGCAACCTGCTCTAGTTGACCCTGCTCTGAGCAAGAAGTTGGACTAGGTGATGCTCAGAGGGTCCTTCCCTTCCTAGCCTGGACACTGCAGAGTTTCAGTGAGGCAAGATGAATCTCACTATGTATCTGTACAGCAGTGACCCCAGGCTTGTTTTAGGGGGAAGGCAGACACTTCTGGAGCCTCAAAAGCATCACTTCTGAACTGATTTAACATTAAAATGGCCAAACTGTTTTCTTAGTCATCTTAGCTCATGTCATAGAAAGAAGTCAGTGTTCTAGTAAAACCAAGAACAGGCAAGTATATGTATTTTTCAGTGATAAAACATTTTCTTAATATATATTATTCAGCAGTGTACACAGAGTGCTGTGTGACTGTGGTGGTATATGGATTTCTCCAGTTAGCTGGACAGGACCACTGAATTCATATGCCTGTAGCACCACAGGAGCTGTTCTCTTATTTTATATTTTAAAAAAATATAAAATGTGAAGTATGAGTAATCATTAAATCATTTAAAGTACTTGTTTTATACCAGTCATAGTGAAAACATAATTCTTGTCAAAGTAGGTTTCAGAAAGTGTCACCTTTTAATACTTTGAAACTAGAATAAAGTTGCTGGAATAAAGTTCTTTTCAAAAGCTTGTTTGCCCTGTTGTTGTTCACGGGCACTGAGCAGATGGCTTATGTTTATTAACTGAGAGCAACATGTAGTCATTTTCCTGATCTGCTTTCTGGATTGCCTTCTTTTAAATATATAGTGCTGCAGTTGTCTGATGTACACACAACTTGTGTTTGTAGTCAAAAATTGGAGTAAATACATACTTAAAGGCAAAGTTGTTTTATAGCAAAACTGCATGGTAGAGTTAAGCTTATTTGACACTGAACAGACATATCTGAATATGTTTCATTTTCTTTGTTTTCTAAATTCTTAATTTACAAATCAGAATATTCATGTTGAGAATAATCGCAACAGTAATTTCATCTTTCATTATTAACATACTGAATTGTATTTGTAAATTAAAATGTTGTTGATATAACTTGTTATCAAGGTATATATAAAACATACCTTTCTTACACAAAACATCATAGCTTTGGCTCCTAAATCTCTGACAAAAATTAAATTGATAAATACATTTTGAAAACGGAATTTAGATCTTAAACGCTTTGACATGTTACAAACAGACTCAGAACAGGTCAAAAGATGGATCTCATATCTGTTCAAATCAAAGACTTATTTGAATACATACACACCTTTTTTCCTCCTGTTTCTTAGCATACTTTTTGGGGGTTGGTTTTGGTTTTGTCTTATTAGTACTTTTAGGATCTGGCTAGAGCTTTGGAGAAGTATCAGAAATTCAGGAGGAAGTAGTAGAAATACTTGTTATGGTTCCTGGGATAAGCACTGCAAGCATCATCCTCTGCTTGCAAAGACTCAAACGGAGGGAAGAGTTTATAACAAAGGTCCTGACTGAAAGGCATGGAAAATAATTTAAATAACTGAAAATGCCATTTCTTCAATAACAGTGATTGTTTATGCAACCTCAGTTCAATGATCTGGCATTTCTAATGTACATTATTTTGATCAATATATACCAGAAAGAGCAAACACTTGTGCAATGGAACTGACAATAAGACTACAATGAGCAATTCAGTGTCTCTTGAAACAAGTAATTTTTGAGGCATTATCCCAAGTCACTTCAGCAAGACCTTATGAGTTATGGAGAGCATACAGTACTATTACACATGCTGAGACTTTTGTGTATTATATAAAACAGACTAAAAAAAGGAAAGCTTAAATATTAATATGAACTTCATTTACTACAGTGTCAAAGACATATGAGAAATAAAACTTGAAACACCCGGCAAAAATGTGTTAAAACACAGTGACTGAAAAGAACAAAACAAAATATAGCAAAGCAAAAAAGGAAATAAATAATGGATGAATTAGTGGTTCCTCTTGCATTGTTAAAAACACAACAGAGGAAAAATTACATTAAAAGAGTTTCAAACATAAAAGATTCTTTCTGGAAGAAGAACTGTCAACATTCTCAGAATCCATCTCTAATTCAGCAAAAAACATAAAAAGGAAAAAATACAAACAAAACCACGCACTGCTTATTAAAGAAGGTTTGGAAGTCTACTTTTCGTCAAGTTAGTAAGCTTGTGGACTTAAAAAAATCATCCTTGTTCACCTAGGGATTGAAATAGGAACATTGTATAAACAGAAAGTTAAGCAAATACATAAAAATGCGCAAAAATCTGTAATTACATAAAAACCTGTTCATCTTTGATTTAGTGATAGCATTAACATTTTTCAGCATGCCTGGTGATTTCCAGTGTGACATCTGCTCAGACACTGACTGATCCCCATTTCCCCTCTTTTCACTTTATTTGATTCTAGTAGCAAAGTTGAGGGGTCTCTTACTGCTTTTATTAGAATCTCTGGGAATTTTGCCATCTCCTTGGTTCTCACTTTGATGAGAAAAAATTGGGCTCATGTTGCTGAAACCCAAACCAGAAGCTATTTATTTCTAATGTGATCTTTTTTTGGACAGTCATTTCAGTACCTGGACACAAGAACAAATGTAGGAACATATAATGTTCCTCTGTTCTCACTGGTGAGTACTTAGGTGACAAATCCCATAAAAATGGCCGATATACCTAAACCGGCACTTTTTTTCCATTATTATTTCTGCGACAGTGAGGCTTATTGGTCAGGCTGACAATCAGAGTGAACATTAGACTTTATTGCCCTTCTGGAAATCAGGAAGGTCAGGGAAGGTGCAACACTGCAACCGTTTCTTGTGCCAGTAGGTCACATGCAGCCATCCTCTGCTACATGATTTGCTGCTACTGCTTAGACATCAGGGTTGAGGTGTTTTCTTATTCTTGTTACTCTTTGCTTCTGAGGGCAGGATTCAACTGCATAAATGTAAGTATCTGAGATTTTATTTGCTGTTTGGACATCCTGACCTGCCCCTAGCTGCCTCTCCAGAAAGTATGGCTTCTAATTAAGCCATTTGTCATGTCTCCTGGTCCTCTGCAAACATTTGCAAACCGTACATGAGGATGCCTGAAGTGACCTTACATGCTTATATTTAGGCAAACAAATCACACTGTGACTGACAGAACTGCTTTTCACTCTACAGTTGGCTCTTCCCCATCTCCAGGTGAGATCATGCACATGGAAATTCAGCGAGACTCTTCCTTTTGGTTTCAGCTGGCTCAGGTGGAGCTGTCTGGAAGATTATGGTCACAGTCTATGGCTTACAGACTAGGGACCAGTACTCAGAACAGGAATGGGCATCTAATAGTAGGAGCCTGTCCAGAGTACAGCCTGGAGTGCAATGATCCCCGGTCACGTTCCTTGCTGAGGAGGGATGTTGCATAAACTGAAGTCTAGGGGTACAACAGAGTTTAAGGTTAGTTAGAAGCAAGGGGTTGTCATGAGGCTGAATGGTTGGATATGGCCAAGTCCACATTAATTATAAAGTAATTTAATTATAGAAAAAGAAAGGAATTAACTCCGTTCTGTATAGTGCTTATAACCACAACAGCTGTGATATCAGGCTGGAAGCTCCTTGGTTGTTTTCATTCTCTCAGGTTTCATCAGCTGTTGACATCTTCTTCTAAACAGAAAAATAGAAGGTCATATCAAATCAGATCCATGAAGAGACATGTCTGTGTTTGAAGAGACAAAGAGGTTCCTGTGGGAGGCAGTGTTGATTATAACACCCTCTGTATCACCAACAGACACAGAAAGACCCATATGCCCTTACAGAGTGATAAAGTCTACATGTTTGTGGGGCATAAAACTAATGTTCAGGTTTCTTCAGTGAACTTGGGATCTTCTTGCTGATTGATCTCCTTAACACAGCTGCTGAAAGCCTTCAGAAGGGCATCACAGTCAGGGGATTGGAAAACAGCAGAACAAAGTGCATTAGCCAGTAGAAGGATTGGAGAAAGGTGATCTGTTAGGAAAGGTGTAGGCAAGAAATAGTCTTGCTTTCCCTATGGGAGAAAGAACACTCACCTTTAAATATCTCACTTCTTGAGACGGGCTTGTGCAGCACGGCCCTGAAAGAAGTATTTTTGTGACATAGACTAAATCTGTTGAACTATTACATGGAGGAGTTTGGAATTACTAATATCAAATACAACTACAAATGGACAGCAGTCATGTGCCCTGACATAAGCCTTTACACAGGCTTTCCTCTTCTTCCTCTGCTTCATCAGGAGTCAGCTCCACCCAAAACCTCAATGCATCCCTTAATCAGGAACAGGTGCCAGAGCTCATGAGAGGCTGCCAGAGCTTGCCAGGGGTCCATGATCCCTCTATCTCTTCCTATTCAGCAGTAGCTGTCACCCTGACTTTCTTCAGAGTTTTTCTGGGAGTTCTCCCACAAACACACACAACCCCAGAAGCAGCTCCTGAGGATCTAGAAGACCTCAAAGCAAACCAAGAAGCTGCTGTGTCTGTTGTCTGACTCTTTTCACTCCACAACATGACAGATTAGGCTTGTGACCTAGCACTACTGCCCATGAAGTGCAAGGGGTGGTCCAGCTATCCACCTCAACCATACCTCTAAAGCTTGGAGTTACCTATCTCTGAACAGGGGGGAGAGATCTCTGGCATTTGATGGAGATGTATTTGGACTAAACACCAAGCTTGCAGAAGGATTAAGCAGGAGGACCTGGAGTCCACTTGGAGCAGCAGGCCTACACACAGCTTGCAATCTGGGTAGCGGGGACAGGCAAAGGAAGAAGCATCACCCCTGCTTTACAGATGGCCAGCTGCAGCATAATTGGACTGACTGATCTGCATGAAGGCTTATATAGGTGAAGAACCGGTCAAAACCAGGCTGTGTCAGCCAGCCAGAAACCTATTTAATTTCATTGTTTAGTTGTTCTTTTTTTGTATTCTGACAAGACTGCTAAGTTAGCATATAAACTTCACATATATATTTACACAATATATCTTATGTATATAGAAGCATATTAAAGGCTGCTGTGGGACTTCCACATATCTCAGTTTTCATCACACAATATCAGTCTCTGTTATCCTTTCCCAGCTGGCACTTCTCCACTTTTAGAAAGTAAAAATGGCTGGCCTGGCTGATGAGGGGAGAGTAGTGGATATTGCCTGCCTAGACTTCAATAAGGCTTTTGACAGTCTCCTATAGATACTCAAAGAGAAGCTGATGAAGTATGCTCTGGATGAGCAGACAGAGAGATGGATTGAAAACTGGCTGAACAGCCAGAGCGTGGTGATCAGTGACATGAAGTCTAGGTGGACCTCAGTGACTACTGTTGTACCCCAGGGGTCAATACTGGATCTAGTCTCTAGGCGATGGGGCAGAGTGTGCCCTCAGCAAAGCCGCAGATGACACCAGACTGGGAGGAGTGGCTGGTACACCAGAAAGGGGGGCTGGCACCC